>NC_133400.1:24320666-24622000 GCF_047511655.1 Castor canadensis
AATATTGTGACATTCTTACCTCTGATTTTACTAAGAAGCTATATTCAAAGCCTATTTTATGACTCACCCCATAAAGTCTGTCATGGATTAGAACTTTAAAAATTCAGAAAAATACCCCTGCCTTTGTTAGAGTTAAGTAACACCAAAGTGTTTTTCTAGTTTTTAACTATTTAAAAATTGTGAAACAGGAGACATTCTCCACCACCCTATAAATAAGAAAGTGTATAAGATTTCATTGATGAGAGATGTTAGCAATAATTATGGTGATGATGACCCTATCGTTAGTACCTACTAAGTGCCAGAGTCAAATTTATAATTTATTTTTCATTTTCACAACCAATTCTTGGATATACTTCATATTTGACAGCAAAGGAATTGAGGTGAGGTTAAGTGAATTTACTCATTATCTCATAAATAGTAATCCATAAATGATAGAGATACAATTTATTTCAAGTTTATGATCTGTATGACACTTATTTGAATAAGACAATAAACAGAATTATTTTAAATGCCAATTTTAAATACCCTATCATTGTTACTACTACTTCTAGACTAGTTGTTCAAGGCAATTACTGGATGCAATCAAATAGCCACATAGTGCATTTTTGATTTGGAATTCATTAAATATCATTGATTAGACTCGCATTTACTGTGGCCTCAGGGAAACTATAGAGTCCAGAAATGCCTCTAAAGTTTATTTATGAATATGATGCAGAAAGTGATAATCTTCTGGACATCTCTTAGCTCTTTTAACAGTCACACTGCACGTGGTATCCGGAACTAAACATGTCTATTCAGTTATTTTACAGTTAATCTTGAAACCTTCATTGGTTTAATCAACCACTATTACTCCACAGGAAAATGACCTTTTTCTTTTTTCCATAATACAACAGATTCAAATATTTTGCAATCAACATCTCCTCATGCTCAGAATTTTGTTTAGAGCACTATTAATCCATATCTGGCTCAGTTCTTAAATCCTTTCTAAATTTCTCTAGTTGAGGAATAGAAATGGAATTCTTAATTCTATGATGTGTCGATACAAGTCACTCACTTTTATTTGTAGCTAAGTCATCACTAAATCAAGAGTCATAATTTCATTTCTTATATTTTTCCAAAGAATATACCAATAAAAATTGTAAATAAAATTTAATATATTTAGAATTGTTATGCTTTTCATTGGTGGGCTGAAATCAACAAAAATTTCCCTCCTTTTAGGAGCCCTTTGGACTTAGTATAAAGGATGCTCATACTATTACTAATGAAAAAATAACTTTAAAGGAGGAAATAATTCATAGGTCTACCTATCTATACCTAGCTTGCTACTGTTATCTAGCTAGCTGTCTGCATAGATAGAAATAGAGACTATACCTATATAATGGTTAGATGGTATATTCATATTCACATACATGCATACATATGTATACATCATACTTAAAATGCATGTATGGACATAAATTCATTATATTCTGTACACACATACATTACATTCATATACATACATTATATTCAGATACATACTTACAAACATGCAGCAAAATCTGTTAAAATGTTATTAATTCAATGATACAGATAAAACACTCTGGGGAATTTATTCTTTTGACATATTCCTATAAAAGCATGGTCCTATTCTTAAATATATAACAAATGTTTGCAAAGGGCATAAGGGGTGCTGAGGACTAGTGAACACAGAGAGAGAGTTCATGTACACATCATAGGTGATCCCATCATCTTTGAAGGCTTTCTTTAGTTCTCCCTCTGGAACGGGATTGACCATAACTTTATTTTAGTCTTTCATTTTATCCTGCCTTAGTTCATTTCACTGCTTACTTATGGATTAATCTTTCTAATTATCCTTCACAATTTTTTTCTGTTGGGGTATTAGACATTGAATTCAGGGTGGATTCAAGGCAAGAACTCTACCTCTTGTGCCACACCATCACCCCTTTTGTTTTGTATTTTGCTTTTGAGATAGGGTCTTGCTAACTTTACTTGGTCTTTTCTTCAACTCATGATCCACCTGATTTCACCTTGAGTAGCTGCAATTATAGCTGTGCACTGCCATGCACACCTTAAAACATATACCTCCCTGGACACAAAATTCCATACAGAAAACAAATCTTGGTGTATAAACAGACATCAATAGATAGTGTAGAAAGTAATTTCTGTATTACTTTGACACTTAGTGCTTGCAATAATCCCCTTGCTCTAGAAACATTTTTCTTATCTTGACTGAAAGTTTTCTTAATAGAGCAACTACTAACATGTTCATTTGAACTTCTTAATTTTGTAGGGTTTAGTCTTGTAAATAGATTAAAATTTTTTTTGTAACTTTCAAAAAGCAATTACTAGGTAATGAACAACCATCTAATATTTATGGACTGAGACTAATAGTAAATGTAAATACATACTTTAAATAAAAATAAAATAGTCACCAACAAAACCAAACAGAAACTCCAGAAATGTAGTCCAACTGGAAAAAAGTTTAATACAAGATATTTTCTTTGAACTATCATGAATAACATTTTGCCTACCACCATCTTGCTTTGGGCCTGAGTTCACTGTCTTAAGTAACATGATGTGGCAACTACTAATTATTATAACTTGTCCAATAAATTTAATGGATGTCCAATTAACTCTTCATCAGCATCCATTTTTGAAGATGCTACCTATTGAAACTGATGTCAGTTTATGACCTCCATGTTGCATATGTAGATAATTGCTCCTTAGACAATAATTATTAAGTTTTCTGTGTCTCATTCAGTCATTTTGTTTTATAAATTATGATGCCACAGACTTCCAATTCATTTGACTTCATAAATATGACTCTCCAGGGATTACTGAAGGTCTGTTGTGGAATGAATGTATGGACATATGAAATTGAAGTAGCTGACAGATGTATCTGTTTTGTAGGTTTTCCATTGACCGTCACACTGACCTGGAGAGACAGTTCAACATTAATGCAGATGATGGGAAGATAACTTTGGCAACTCCACTTGATAGAGAATTAAGTGTGTGGCATAATATCACAGTCATTGCTACGGAAATTCGTAAGTGTCTGGATTTCTTTCTTTCTTGTTTTTGTTACTGTCTTCAATTTATGCCTACTGATCACATGATAAATGTGATAATGTGAAACTTATTCATTGTGCCCAAGGAATCTCTGAATATATCATCTAACACAAAACAGCTCACACTATAGTAAATTGTCAAATGTTTGCAAGGTATGTGGGAAGGAAACTTTCTTACACCCAAACATTTTTATATCTTGTATCTTTTATTCCACAATGAAAACAATATTTTATACTTTAAAATATGAGAAAATATCTAGCTTGAAAGGGTAGGTGAAAACATTAAATTCAAGAGTTGTATACTATAATTTAAATAAATAGACACTTGGATTATAGTGTATTATTTACAATATAGAAAAAATTGTTGACATGCTTAAATTATACACATGCCACTTATATGCAGAAAATATAGAAAGAAACTACAGTATAAATAAATATCGCTTTGAAGAGATAAGATTATGGATAATTTTTTTGGAATTTAATTTACACAATAATCAGGAACTATTTTCAAAGTGCAGGGAGAAAATTAATCCTTGAAGGATTGGGGTAAAGAGAAACTGAATAAGGAAATTAACACCAAGGCTAAGGTGCTAAGGGTGCAGCTTGGGGGAAGAGAACTTCACAAGCTGTGCACAGTCTTAGGTTCAATACTAAGCAATGCAAATAGTAATAATAAAAAAAATCTATACTAAGAAAGACTCATTGGCACACATACAATAGAGAGGATGTAGAAGATAATTATTGACAAAAATACCAGAGAACATATACTAATGTGAAAAATAGGAGGAACATCTCTCGGATATTCTGGTGAATTGCTATCCAGGTGTTCAGAAAGTAGCACAGTTTTTCCTTGTAATGAGATGTGAGGAGAATGTTCTTCATGGATCCTTTTAAAAAAAAACTAACATTTCTAGCACAGTATGATGATTTTTGCCTGTAATCCCAGAACTTGGAGGCTGAGGCAGGAGGATCATGAGTTCGAAGGCAGTTTGGTATTTATAGCAGGAACCTATCTCAAAAGGAAACAAAGTACCCCAAAACTAAAACAAAAACATTTGTGTGAAAGAACACATATTCCAGAGTGAAGAATGGCTGTTTCTTGTAGCAATTTGAGTGCAGGTAAAACAAGTGAATTTGACTTGATACACAGGTTCAATGCCACTAAGCTCTAGTTCTGGATGGGGCACAGCCTTAGAAACTTTGGTCTTTCTCTTTGTTTAGAAATACTGTTTTTTTCCTTGGTAAGCTATTCTGGAAATAATTTACCAATGTAACTTTAAGGGAATAAGCAAACAAAGCATACCATTTGGTGCTTTGGTTTATTAGAAATGCTAACTCCATTCAGAAGGATAGAGACAAAAAAATTTATAATTTATAATGTTGCAGCCCCATTATCATTAAAGCCTCTAAAAAAAGTTATGTCTGTTTAGATTGGTTTGAGACTATTAAGAATGCAGAAAGAATTAGGTTTTTTTAAGCATGTAGGCAGTAATTACTTTAAAATATTTTTCTCATACATTAAATAAAATCTACTCATGTTAATTTTAGCCCATGACATATTTTTTATGAGATGGATGTGTTTTCTTAAATATTCATCAAGGTTGTACCAATTATAAGCAATCATGTACTCCATTTTAAGGAACAAAAATACATGAATACACAGGACAGGTGCTTAAAAAATGTTATAGTGCAATCTAGAAACAAAAGACTCGTTTGTACGGAATATATAAGTAAGAATGATAAACATAAAGCAGATGATCTAGGCAGTGAGCTGTAACTCCAGGGTGGGCAAGGATACCAAACCTAGTCAGGAAAGAATCTCATTTTCTCTTTTCTTAAATAATTATTTGCTGAATCTTTATTTGCCAAGTACCTATCTAGTGACAATGGATAGAACAGGAAGTTAAACAGGCAAAAGTCAGCTCCACTGGAGTTTTTTGTCCATTGAAACCTGACAGCATCTCTTTGTAAATGAGTATGTTGTAATATGCTGGGATATCCATAGAAAGAGGCTGTATAATTATTAGAACTTACTCTATGGGTTTAATATTTCATCTAAACAAATACAATAAATTTCCCTTTAATATTTTTGTCCCTAGACATGGTCTATAGCTTTCACAGATAAATATTACTTGGTGGACTAACTAATAAAGCCAAGTGAAAACAAGCTTCTTAGCCGAAAGAACCACAAGTGCTGGGAATCCAACCAGTTCCATGTCAATGGGAAGAAAAAAATTATAAAAGGGAACCTCTTTTGATGAACATATGATGTTACTGAAATTATTTCATAATCAAAAGGGGGAAACAAGTCTTTATGTGTGTCAGTAAAATAGCTAGCTATTTTGAAAGTACTGTTATTATTTTTGTAGTAACATGATATGTAAATTACAAAATATCAAAAGAAAACAGTTTATCATTTTCTTCATATTTTCAGATTAATGACTCAAATCTACTACTAATAAAGTTTTATAGTTTTGTTCAAACAAAGAATGAACACAGGTTACCTTTGCCCATATGGTCAAAGTCAAGTTAATTCTGAACCTTATATAATTTAGAATTTCTAATACAAAACTTACATTATTCTGTTGAATTAAATGAGAGTCACCCTATCTTCTTTTCTTTTTTTCCTAACATAGAAGAAAATTAGCATACTTCAAAGGAAGATTTTGACTAAGAAACAAGCTTAATTTAGATTAAAAAATCATAAGAAATATTAAGCTACAAATTAATTGCAAACTGATTTTTTTAAAAAAATACATATAAATTTCTTAGTACTAACAAACATGAGAATATAAAAGAGAGTTTTAAATTTTAGCTTTTAAATAAAAAGATGGTTATAAATCTTGAAATTTTAGATGTAAATGTAAACCATTATTTTTCTAAATCATGAAAGTTCAGAGAACTTAAGAAAAATGAAATTATTGAGGAAACAGCTTAGAAATTTGTTTTATGTTGGCTCTATTATGTAGTCCACCAAGTAATATTTATCTGTGAAAGCCACAGACCATTTCTAGGGACAAAAATATTAAAGGGAGATTTATTGTATTTGTCTGAGATGAATATTAAAACCACCCAGGATTACAGAACCCCATAGAATAAGCTCTAATAATGATAGAGAAATAAGTATTCCAGGGAGAACAATTTAAAATTACTCTCAGAATGCAGAAACAGACAAAAAGATTTAAACAAATGAACTTAAGATAAAAAGTGGATTTTAGGGAAGTCCATCTGTTATCTTTTAATGAGAATGAAGACAGTCCTTTATCCTCTTATGTGAGATTTACTTAACCCTGGCTGAGATACTTCACTGTGTATATTGCCCAAGTATTTCACTGGTAATAGATCTACCCTGCCATCCTGATCAATGGGCACAACTAGTGAGCTGCAGTGAGATGCCCACATGTTAACAAGAGATATGGCTGGTGTAGTCTATCTTTGCTAACAACAAACTTAGCACTTGAGTTTAGTGTATGGCTGCTGTTTATCATGATGGTAAAGATTTAAGCTAGATTTTACTGACCAATTAAATACTGAAAAAGTATTATATAAACCCTATACTACCATGCATGTAAAACTTTTTTTTCTTTTGCTGGTACTGAAGTTTGAATTCAGAGCCACATTTAATTCTTACCACACTTTTTGAAAGTAGATATTGTTACAGATTTATGTCAAACAAGGAAACTCAGACACAGATTAAGTGACTTTAGCATTTTATTAGAGGAAACACAGGGATGTGAGAGTGAAGGTACAGAATTGGATTTTTTTTTAAATTAAAGAATACGTGTTTTTAAACACCTTCCACAGAATCCTCACTTAAATCTTCTTTCCTTCTCATCTTCCTGCTGGACTTGAGTTTTTGCCATGGCTACTTCATTTCCTGAAATAGGTGAAAGAAGTAGTTTTTCTTTGCAAAGGAGAAGGCTGGGGCAGGGGAAAGGGTGCAGTTGAAATATACACAATGGATTTGTATCTTGGTGAGTACAAAGCCCAAAATAAGCAAGTTCAGAAAATAAAAAAGCAGAGGAAGATTTATAACCTATACCAGCTAAGAAGAGCACAGGAATCATTTCCAAAGTGATGCCTTCCCTGAACAAAGGAAGTGTGGTCCTTTTATTCTGAGAGCCTACATATATTCATATAGAAATGTCCTTTGGTCATAATAACTTGGGTCATAATTCAAGAAGGAAAGATGATGATGGGTATATTTTTGGGGCGAGTTTAGGTGAAGGTCATTGGATAGGTTAAAATGGCCTACATAGACACTTTGGGCATGCTCAGTCATACCATAAAAATGGCAGGCAGAAATGCTTCTTGGTGTTCCTTGGTTTTTTCCTCCAAAACCTTTTAGATGAACAAAAAGGCAAGGGGACTTTGAAGGTGAGTTAATGTAAGAGTTTGCCCTAAAGGTACCTGCCATGCTTAGTCAATAAAATAGTGGGGTAAAGAACAAATATACATTATTATATTAGCCTTTGCTATTCTAACATTTTTTTTAAAGGGTAGGAATTTTGCCTAAAAGAAAAAAAAAACAGAATTTTGGAATATTTCAAGCTGGAATTCTATTCCTGTTTTAAAAACTGGAACATGAAGGAACAAAGAGTAGAACACACAGCACAGTATATTTTGGGGGACCCTATTTTGCAGTGAAGACCACCAATCAGAATCACTTTCAGATAACTGGTTAAAACAAATATAAAAGATAGTCCTGGACTTCATTCAATATCTACTAAATCAGATATTCAAGTGAATGATTTAGGAATTCACTTTTAACAGCTTTGCCCTCTTCTCCATCCCACCCTGAAATCAGATGAGTATTAACACTTAATAGTATTGAAAAAGAAGGCAGAGAAAGGTAAGCTGTGTTTTGTTTGTTTGTTTGAGATTTCACTAAGATTTGAGGTAAAGCTTTTTAGATGACAAAACACAAGTAATAGGTACAGGTACAGGAGAGGTATGGAGTATTATAAAATATTGAGAATTAGTCTGGTTACATTAGAGACTGTGCAGGAGCCTTCTAGAAGTATTGCATGAAGACTTTAAAGAGTAACCTTTATGAAGAACTTGAGGATGCAGAAGGGCAAGTGACAAAAGTCTCTGATGCTCTATGCTTAGAAGCCAGCAATTGGCAGTTACAGAAAGCACACTACCTTTGGTTACCTGAAAGTATTCAAAGCAAGAAGCATATAATTGCCCATTAAATTAATGTCTTTGAGTTAGCAATAATGCATTGCTTTGGCCCACTACAGTGAGCTGCATACAATATTGCAAATGAAGCTTTTCACTAATGATAGTTAAATCTCCCAGGAAAAATACTAGTTTGATAGCACTTAAGGTATAGGCTGCTCATTGTTCGCAGGAACCATAGATTCTGAATTTCAGTGGAGTTAGAATGTTGACCACGTCTTGGCCATTTGATCTTGAGCACATATTTCCCCTCTATTGTTCTCAGTTTTCTCATCTGTGGAATGGAAATAATAATTGTTCTTTAAACTCTTGGGTATAGTAAGAATTGAAATTTAAGTGATCATATTGTGCCTCAGCATAGAATATATCTATACTCTTTAGAAAGTGATGAATAAATTGTTTCTATTCTTCTGGTTAGTCCAGCTTTTGCCTAAGGCTTAAAATAATTGCTGAATTGAAAATAATTTACTTAATTTATATTATTTACTATACCTTCCACAAAATCCCCTCCCCCCTGCAGCAGCAGCAACAATAACAACAAAAGCAAACAAACCCAAAACACTTAGGAAGCAAAGTCTGCGTGTTGCTTCTATGAATGGTCATGTTTCTGACTGTTATATAGTCAATATTTGTTCATTTACCTTCCTCTTGACCTTGATTCAATCATGATAGATTGACCAATGACTGAAGAATAGTTCTCAAAATGAAGCAGGCACACATTTACGTGATTGGATGGTGTGATTGTACTGAAGACTTTAGCTATTGTATTAATAACTTGTTCAACATGTATCAGTGGTTATCTTTGCCTATGACATACTCATGACAAGAGTTTCATTAAGATCGATCCCATTCCCTTATATTGGGGGAGGGGAAGAAGATGAAGAGAAGCCATTGTCCAGTTTTATTACACTCACTCAGGGAAAAGGAAATAGGAGTCTAAATTGGGTAATGGAATTCAGGTGCAGATAGACTATAATAGCATATATAGGAATGATGTGACACTCTGGGAATATAGTTGTATGCTAAATTCCACTCAAGTGTATCCATCTTACATGACATACATGTGCTATAAGTAGAAATCAGAATTCTGAGTGGCCTGGAGCTAGTGGCCCATATCTGAAATTCCACCTACCTGAGAGACTGAGGTCGGGTGGATAGTGCATGGTCTCAGGCAGTCTGGGCAAATAGTTTTTGAGAACCTATCACCAAAATAGAGTGAAATGAAGTAGAGGTCCAAGAGCAACTGTGATGCAAGTAGGTAGAGATAGAGCATCTATTATGCAAGTGCCAAGCCATGAGCTCAAACCTCAGTCCCATCATTTCTATATATTCTGAGTGAAAAGAGATATAATGAAAATATTGAAGGGAAAGAATATGGGAAAGTGAAGAGAAAACTATATGTTTCTGGGGAAGGAATTAGCATCCAAAACATATTCCAATGGGTAAGAATTAGAGTACATGCCATTTAAGAATTGGAGTCCATAACAATTCCTTATAAATCTCCTACCATCTCTGATGGTGACCATTTGCTTTCTCATGTTGACCTGTAATTTTCTCTCTTAATTTCTTCTTTGTTCTGAAATCATTCTACCAATTTCTTCCCACAATCTCTTCATCTCTATCATTTTTCTCCTCTTGCCTCTTCTAGTCTATTTAGAAAGCAATGCAGTTTGAGGATGATGTTATAGATTTCAACCACGTATTCCTTTAGGAGATCAATATAATTTAGAGCACTTTAACCCAAGCTTTAAAAGGAGTGTAGGAAAGAGGGTTCCATCTTTATGTCTTCTCCTGGTCATTTTTATAAACCACCCTTTTCGTAGCCTCAAAAGTAACATTTACTATAGGCAAAGGATAGAAAGGAGGTACGCAGTAAAAAGGAATGCCAGATATTTGGGTACACCTTGCAACATACTATATCAACTTCAGGACCAGCGCACCAGATTCAGTCAGATAGTGATGACCTTATTTATTTGAACCAATTATAAAGGTGGGTGGTACTGGGTTAATTTGTCTTCAGGTTTTGGTTTCTCTTTAGGGATGGAGAAGTTATAGATACTGGGATGGAAAGTACAAATGTCAGTGTGGAAATCAAAGTGAATAGATGTTAGAAGTTAGGAGACCAGGCTATAAGTCTGTTTCTTACAGTATAACCACTACTTTTCACTTGTCTGCATTTGTTCTGATGGAAAATAACAACTTCTCTCTATGCCTTTCTTCCAGAATCTTTTCAGGGTAGTGTATCCACATCCACAAGTCTTTGTTACAACACCTTACTTATTTGGGAGGAACAGCGGGACACATTATTTCTAACAGCCACCAAATGTTTGACTAGGGTTTCTTTTTAAATTCAGCTTGAATAACAATTGATACTAACTAAATATTAAATCTATTACTGCATTTGTAATGCTTAAGACAACTTCTGTCACTGAACTGCTAATGTAAGGGTTTGCTATTATTATTACTATTTTGTTATTATTATTTCTTGATACCTCTGGCTGAATCAGATTGCTGTATTTTAAGTTCTTACTTTGTTATGAGTGTTTTTTCCCATCAAATCACTGGTCAAGGCTTATTATGCTTTCTTAATTGCTTAAGGTTTTGAAAATTCATCTCTAATGGCAGATATAGTTAAGTATCCTGCACTCATGAAACATTTTACTATTGGTCATTGTTTTATCCTGGGGTCCTAATACAGTGTTTGGGGCTCCTGATAAATATTTACTAGAAGAATGAATGAATAAAGGAAAAAAGGAACTAACACCACTAGGGAGTACCCTGACGAATTCTGAATCCAAAGAGACACTATTAATTGGTTGGTGGAAAAAAATCTCTGCTTTAATAGATCTAACTCAGTTCTTAACTGAAAATCTCAGGCAGATGGGCACATGTACACAATGGCTGTTTATATTTTTTTAGGATCTTTCTTTTTTGAATTACTGAAGCTGAGACATAAATGGGAAGAATGACAGTGTTCTCCCTGAATGAAAATTGTAGAGAAGAATTCCCATAGAATATCAACCAATCATGCGAGTCAGAGACTGTTGAGAAAGGTGCCAGAGGGCAGGAGCCCCAGGTTCCCTATTCCCTTCCTCAAGGAGTCAGGCTTCTGATCTAGGAACCTTTATTTCTCTTCTGTCCTAAAAGCTTTGAGGCAAGCCCTGAATAATGTCAGCCACCATTTCATTACCCAACAATCCCATTTATCATTTAATCTGATCTGTATTGAAAAAGTAGAAGCAGGTACAAAGCAGCAAAGCCAAAAGAATGAAAATGTACATGCTTTCTGATTACAGGAACATCTAATCCAAAGCATAGCTGGAGCTAAAATTAGGCCCCAGTTCCATCTTTATCTTGCCCCACCTACTTTCATTACAGTGCCAGGTCAAGTAGCACTGTAACCAGATGGTAGACATTTAAACTATGATAACTTGACTTCAATCTTCCTTGGGGTGGTGAGTGCCAGGTACTCTGTACCTCACTTATACTGTTGACGTTTTGGGCCCATCAGGGCTCTCTAAGACAAAGACTAATGCCACCCAAGTTCAAATGTTACGCTGTTTGTCACAAGGAAATGGCATCCCGGCTACTTCTGTTTCTGCCTTTTCTATCCACCAAGGAATTTAAATCAGCTAAGAGAAACTAACACCCTCTGAGCAGCAACTTTAAAGGGAAACTGTGTTGAGCTCTGAAATACAAGAACTGTTGTATTTTAGCTCCCAGAAATCATGTGGGGAATGATGATGAAGTATACTCTTAGATGTGGAACCACCTCCTCAGCCAAAATTCACAGAGCAACACTCTCCAAAGTAAACGTCCATCTTCTCACATCAGCATTATTTCTCTAAGCCCCATAAACAAAGAAAAACATGGAAGAGACAGGGCTCTGCTTATTTCAGAGTGTGCCCAAACTTACTTTTCAGAGTTAAGCACTTGAAAAATAAGAGTACATGTACTCTGCTTTTAAAAAATAAATAATCAGGTATTTTAATAGGTAAATAAAATTGTATATATTCATTGTATACAACCTAATGTTTCTAAATATGTATACAATATTGAGTGGCTTTATGGGGCTAATTAGCATATGCATTCCCTTACATACCAATTTTTGTGGTGAGAGCTCCACTTTGGTTTCTAAAAGTGAAGCATGCATTTGAAACCATAGCTTATGTTTACTATAGCACCATGTCATAGAGAGTGGGATGAGATTCTTCCACTGGGTTGGAGAGATGTTATTCTCTCAAAAGATTCCTTGTAGCTGTTTTTTCTTTCTTGGTTTTTTGAATCAGGATCATGAAGTAACTATTAGCTTTTGTCAGAGATGTATTTTAAAATTAAAAGAAGAGCTTAGAATATCTTTGAAGAAAAGGAAAATTGGAGGGAGAAGTCAATATAACAGAAAAGTTAAGTGAAACCAATTATTGCCTTTAGATATCAGGTCAATGTAATCATCATATTCTCTATGTCAGAGAGGTGCCCATCAAAAACATCAAAATAAATTCATTGGAAATAAAGGGCTAAGAATATTAGCATTCAATTTTATGAAAAGAATAAGTTATGGATGGGCTGGAGAGACCAAAACATAAATAATGTAAATAAAGAAAATACAACTATGATCTGGTGTTTCTTAAGCTTTATGTTGTAACCAAATCACCCAGAAGTCTAGTTAAGACAGATTACATGGCCAAGAGTTTGTATTTTTAATCAGTTCTCTTGTGACACTGATGCTGCGGGTCCAGGGACCACACTTTGAGAATTGTGGCTTGATCCCTACAGTTTTAATTCAGAATAAAACTGAAGCTGCACTGAAAGGCAGAATTTGGACAGCAATTGCATCTGGCTAAAACTAACAAGGAAAGAGCAGAATGAAATGCTACTGAAGTTTGTGAGCCTGGGTGAGCAGGACAAAAATAATTATGCAGTTAAAAGTGTTGTTGCTTGCTATGTGTTAGACAGTGCTGTAGCTTTTCTATGTTCTTTTTTTTTCTTTTTTCTTTTGCAGTGTTGGCACTTAAACTTAGGTCCTACACCATAAGCCACTCCTTCAGCCCTTATTTTTTTGTAATTGAGAAGTTTTTTTCTAGATAGGGTCTCACTAACTATTTCCCTGGGCTGTTTTCAAACCACAGTCCTCCTGATCTCTGCCTCCTGAGTAGCTAGGATTGAAGGTGTGAGCTACTGGCACCTGGCATTTCTTATGTTCTTCATTATGTTTAATTTTTACAGTAACTAATGAGTCAGTACCATCAGTTCTTTCATCCAATAAAATAAAGTTATCATAGTCAAATTCACCAGATTTAGATTGCTGGATTCTATCCTAGGTTTGTCTGACTCTCCAACCCACTGTCTGAACATTTAGTTTCTACTGCTGATAGCCTGGTGGATATTCAGACATATCATGACTCAGGTTTACAAGTCAAATTTCAGAAATGATGACCCATCACTTTCAAAGTTTAAGTGTTCACATGTTCCTTCAGGTCTTTTTTTTTTCCACAAAAGAGTGTAGAGCAAAATAAGATATTATTAGTAATCTTCCATTTTATTCCAAATGAAGTAACTGAAAGAGAAGAGTCTGGATTGGGGAGGGGGTCTAGATAAGGGTAAGAAAATTTAATAATGGTGTCCATGAATTCTTTTCCAGAGGTATTTGGATTTTTCAGGAGCCCCTGTTTCCTAAATTTTAAAATAAATTAAAGTCTAGATAAGGTGCTAATATTGAAGTTTGAATGTTTTTCCTACCCACTGAGATGAGACTGGAATGATGCAGAAGTCAGCTCAACAGCCCTGCTGTTATAATTTAAAAATTAGCATTTAACAATAGTTGGGAAAGAGACACATGAAATAAAACTGTGGATAACAAGGGTGAAAGAAAAAAGCTTGGACATTGTAGTCAAAGAAACATGAATGCCAATGCAAGTTCCATTCACAGTTATCTACCTGTACACAAACAAGTTTGTTGACCTCTCTAATGCATTTCCTTATTAGTAAAAGGAGAACTGTGACATTCAATAGGAAGGTAACACTCATTTTGTTGATACAGATAATTTAATACAGATAATATATATTTTATTTATTAATTTATATATAATATCATCTGACATAATATTTAATTAGCAGACACTTTTAACAATGGAAATGAAATGAAAAATGTTTATGAGTCTTTTTTAGGTAAACTATTTAAAATTGTTCTGCACTTGAAGTTTCAGGGATATTTTAAGACCATCTCCATTTGGCCTTATTTAATTGTTTTGTTTAGCAAACAAATAAATAGCTAATGCACTGTAAAGAAAATATGTGTTTGAAAAATTTTCTCCCCATTTTTGCTGGCTCTTAACTATGATTTGTCATTCGTTCGTGTGTTAGGCACAGCATCTAAATCTCTTTGCAGTTTCATATTTCAGTATCTCAAAATATAAAAATACCCATACTGAGCCAGCATTTGATTTCTTGCTGAACTGTTTTTCATATTTCCAATATAATTATGAAGCACTTACAAAGAAACAAATACTGAATTCTACAGAATATCATAGAAACCCTCATTTATTTATTCAAAGAAAGACATGAAAAGTATCTAAGACTGAAACTTAGTTGTCGGGTTACTTCTCAGGGTAAATGAAACCTAAAATAAACTTGAAAATATCTGGACAGATCCTAGAAGTGAATGGTTAGACATAGATTTTAAAAAGCAGTTACAGATGCTATAAACGGCCCTTGGTATATAAATAAGGAAACTTACCGAAAACAAGAAGTGCTGAATTCATTATCTTCATTTGAACTTTGTTTTCTGAACATTGCTTTTGTTTGGAATGTCTAATTAAAAGGGTTTAAGACCAAAACAAACAGTACTAAACGTACCAAACAGCTTCAAAACTGCACCGAGTCTAACCAGGTACACAAGTTGTTGAGAACCTAGTTGTGTCCCAGTGGAGCATTTGTGATGAAGGAGACAACATTTGGAACACAGTTACGCTGTCTAATTAAAGGAGACAGAGCACATAGAAACAACATAGTTGAGGAAGCAGTGAGTTTTATATGCTGATTTCTCCAAGGCTCTTTATAGTTAAGCTAGATGCTACATCATGGCAAGTAAAGAAGAAAAGCATGAATGTTATAGACAAATGTAACAATGTGAGGTCAGCAGGAGGTTTTGAGAATTGTGTGGCAAAGTGGAAGGCCTAGTTCTTCTTAGCCTGCTCCATTCAGTCAGGAATATGGTAGCCTCCATTGTACACGCATTTATTTCCATGCAGTGTTTTAGGAATTTGTATAGGTTGAGCATCTTTAATCCTCAAATCCCAAATATGAAATGCTCAAAAAATCTGAAATATTTTGAATGGTAACTTCATGCCCCAAGTGGAAAATTCTGCAGCCTGATCTTTTGTTTCATGAACAAAGTAATTGAAACTATTTCATGAAAATAGCTTTAGGTTATACGAATAAGGTATATATGAAACATAAATGAATCTTGTGTTTACCTTTGGGTCCCATCCTCAAAATATCTCATTATGTTCATGAAAATATTCCAAAATATGGAAGAAAATTTCAGAACTCAGAACAATTCCAATGCAAAGCTTGTGATAAAGAGTAATCAGTCTGTAGAGTAACAGGAAATTTTAATACAGAAGGTTGCTCAAGGTATATTTGTAGTTGCAGAAGACCAGAGAATACTGCTATCCTAGGTCATCATAAGAATTATAACCTTGGGAAATGATAAGGAAACCAAAAGAGCAATTGACATCTCTATGTATTTTCTTGTGATCTCTAGTGACTCAATGTCGGATCTGCAAAATTTTTTAACATCTGGGTGTACAAAAAAAGAGAGAAAATAAACCAGCATTTGAGATGCAGAATGTTTGTCACTGTGCACAAGCACTTCTTGTTTTATTCAATCCTCATAACTTTGAGATGGATGTATCCTGAATACTGTTTTAGAATCGTGTGGTATGAGGCTCAAAGCAGTCAGGAGACAGGGGAAAGGTCACAGATCTAATGAAATGAAGTTTGAATCCACCAAATTAGATGTCAAAGCAAAAAAGTCTCACTACACTTTGGTGCTACTATGTGCGATAGATGGGAAACCATCCTTGAAAAATAATCTTTGTACAAATTTTCAAGTGTTCCTGTCGTTCTTAGACCTTGAATTAGATACTATATTTATAAGATCTAACATATATATATATATATGTAAGAAATCTGTCACATTGTTTGCAGTGTACTCAGGAAGAGGAGTGTAAAAGTAAATAACAGTCAAGCAAGATGGCATGTTTTTTCAGTATGGTTTTACCATGAAGTTTGGCTCACTGTCAGCTTTGCATGAATACTTTTGCATTTCTTTTTAATGTGCATACAATATGATTATTTAATTTTCAATAGAAGAATCTAATTTTAAATGACAAGGAGGTAGGTATGAGGAATACATTTAGATAATGTAGGTTCAATTCTTAGGTCCACAATAATTGTAACTACTTCAGAGTTTTCTTCCATATGTGGGTGAAATGGGAAAGTTTCTAAGTTTCCTTTCATCTGTATCTGATGAACGTTGTAGTGACTTTTGCATGACTAAGAAGAGCATAAGTATAGGGACAGAAAAATATGGCACTATAACCTGACTATAAGACATATTAAGTCACATGATAATGGGTAAAATACTAACTCTTGTTAGGCCTCCATTTCAACATTTGTAAGGTTTAGATAATATTGTGAAATGCATCCAATATAGTGGCCAGTCATAACATACTTACATTGTGATTGAAACATATGGAAGATACAAGTAGTGAGAGGTATTTATCTTTTATGACAGCAGCATTTCAAGTGTTGTCCAGAAGACCCTAAGAATATTTGAGTCAATTTTATGGTTCTGCCAGATAAAAATATTTCTATAATAATACTAAGAAAGCATTTGAATTTTTCTTCTCCTATCCTAAATAGTGAGAGTATGGGCTTCCCAATGCTTCATGGCATGGGTTAATAACTTAATAAATGGCTAACAGAATGTGTGCTGGCATATTCAGGTGTCTTGAAACAAAATGGTTTTAATTTCTAATGTAGTAAGTGTTGAAAGGTAGAGCTCAATAAAACAGACTTTAGTAAAAAAAAGCTTTTGAGGTTCTTCAGTAGTTTTTAAGTTTGTAAATGGGTCCTGAGACTGGATTGTTTGAGATCAGCTACCTTGGGAAGATATTTAGTTTCATAATTACTTTGAGATAATTAGTTTGAGACAAAGTAATAATAAAGATTATTCCGATTTCTTGTATGCTGCATTAATAAAAATATTTTGTCACTTGTAAAGTATATTTTGGATACTGAAAGAAGAAATGTATTATAATGTCTGCAGTAGGACTCTTATTACAGAATATGCAGTAAAAACTGAACAAATGATAGTCTTAACAGCAGAGCAAAAATGAACATAACACTAAAGAAAAGGAAAATAGTTAACATTATAATTAATATTTCTAGGATCTTTCTATACAGTGTTGCCTTCTTAGGAGACAAAATTGTTCCCAGGCCAGATCAAGACTAGCCTATTGCTAAGTCCTTTACAGGACTCTTTCAGAAGAGCATATAAAATTAATGGTGTGAAGCAGGTAGAGGCTTGGGACCCCTCCAGGCACTGTGGGAGAGAGAGATTCCCTAGTTTAAGTACCCAAAACTGAAATGTTCTTCCAGGAACCATCACTGACCCTGGGATCAGACAAATGATCAGTGCAAGGCTGCTGAATCTAACCCCCATTTCTTTCACTTTATGATTTTAAAGTCACTTTTAGTGATAATTTTTTCAATTTTAGAAACACTGCAAAAATATGCTATCTCAACAGTAATAGCAATAACAATAATGATAGTTACTATTCATCATTTCTTTTTTTAAATTCATTTATTCATATGTGCATACATTGTTTGGGTCATTTCTCCCCCTTGCCCCCCACCCCACCTTCTTTCCCCCCTCGCTTCCAGGCACAACCTGTTCTGTGCTCTTCTCCAGTTCCATTGAAGAGTAGAAATAAGCAATAATAAGGAAGACATAGCATTTTTGTTAGTTGAGATAAGGACAGCTATACAGAGAGATTCCTAGCATTGCTTTCATTTACAAAAGTGTTACAACCCATGTTGATTCATCTCTAACTGATCTTTACACTGGTTCCTGATCCCTTTCTCATGTTGACTTCTGTCATTTTAAGGTTTCTGTATTATTTCCTCTGGAGTGGGGACATCAAATGCTTTCATGCTTTGGGTTTTCTATCTAACCCCATACCTCCCGTATGTGTTCTCCTTTTGTCATGTAACCCAAGTTCAAAAACATTGCTCTATTTGCCCTAGATCTAAAGACTGCACATGAGGGAGAACATAGGATTTTTGGTCTTATGAGTCTGGCTAACCTTGCTCAGAATGACGTTCTCCAGTTCCATCCATTTGATTGCAAATAATAAGATTTCATTCTTCTTCACGGCTGAGTAAAATTCCATTGTGTGTAAATACCACATTTTCATCTCTATCCATAAAGGAAATGCAAATCAAAACCATACTAAGATTCCACCTCACGCCTGTTAGAATAGCCATCATCAAAAACCCTACAAACAACAGGTGTTGGTGAGGATGTGGGGAAAAGGAACCCTTGTACACTGCTGGTGGGAATGCAAGCTAGAGCAACCACTGTGGAAAAAAATTTGGAGGCTTCTTAAAAATCTAAACATAGATCTGCCATATGATCCAGCAATCCCACTCTTGGGGATATACCCAAAAGAATGCAACACAGATTACTCCAAAGGCACCTGCACACCCATGTTTATTGCAGGGCTGTTCACAATAGCCAAGTTATGGAAACAACCAAGGTGCCCCACTACTTACGAATCTATCAAGATAATGTGGTATTTATTCATCATTTCTTCAGCATACTTTTCTCCGTGTTGAACACCAAGTATTTGGGAGTGTCACCCACCTGTCCAGTGGTATGTGGGGTCCTATTATCAACACCGTGGGAATGAGAGAATTGGAAAGCTTTTATATGTGTGTAAGTTTCAAAGACTTAATAGCTAATACTTTTGATGGAGTTAGGCTTCCCAAAATTCCACATGACAAAAGTCTTTGACAGACATTGTGTTTTATTGCAAAGTATTAAGTTAGCTTTATTGTTAAGTAATCATCTTCTAAGAGCCCAGCTAATACACCTGTGCAGAGCTGCATTTGTTTTAAGAATGTGTTGAGAGACTAAAGTTTCTGTTTCTGCTAAAGTCAGAATAGAACACTAAGTCTCAGTAATCTTAACAATGTGAGTGACATTTTGAAAAATTTAGACCTTTGCAAATAAGGAAAACTTTGACTGTCATAGCTCCTTTCTGCTAGTAAGAGAAATTCCTTGTATCTCAATTATAATACTGTATACTTGTAAAATGTTTTTTTATTCTTTACTATAGTAAAGTGTCAAAATAATGATATGAAACAGGAGAGGGCTGGTGTTAATGTCTTGTGGTTTAGATGATGACATCAAAACCAGAAAGCTTAAGTTGTCTCTTCATGATCGTTCATCCAGAAAGTGCAGTCATTCTGCAATCTTAAAGTTGTTTATGAATTCATAATTGGAACGTGCTTTACTAACATGCACTTTTTTCATAGGCAGGAGATCAATTGTAGTGACACAAGCTGAAGCATTATTAAACATGATAGCATCTGTTGTCACACTATGGTCAGCATAAAGTGATTACTTTATATAGAAACTGTATGAATAGTGTCATATACATTCACAAATTATGCAGAAATCATTGTGATCAGCACCTTATGAATGAAATATAAGCATACTTAATAGAGGAAGTAGAAGTTAGATTGTGTGGGGTTCCAATCCATTGTTCCAAGAAGCAAGATGCCAGCTGGCTTGTTCCTTACAGAGTGTCTATCCATCCACCTATCTGCAGATTTTCTTTTCCAAAGCTGGTAACTGGATCTCGAGAATGGCATTGCTTTCTGTTCCAAGAATTGGTCCTACATGTAAAGATATGAGCATAATCTTGGTCAGAAATTGCTCTTTATAGTGTAAGTAACTTGCAAAGACAACTGACCAGAAATTTTTAGCACAATCTTTACATATCATATTGGGTTAAAAGACCATAAAATAGATAGGTTATGTTATCTTTGTTTTATAAAAATTAAAATGTACCGAAGTAAGTGGTTTCTCCAAGATCACTGAACAACACCTTGTGGTATTAAAATGTTCACTAAGTTTGTCTTTCTATTATTACTAAACTATGTCCATTTCAACATTGCACAGATTTCTGGCAGTAACCTAGCTTATTTTGTAATTTTCTTAATAGTCTTTCCTATCTGTTAAAACCTCTATACTTTTGTTTTCTCAAAGAAATGCAACTGATTAAAAAAAATTAACACAGGCCTACTGAGTTATGGTAGATTTCAGATACTTACATATTTTTAAAAAGTAAAGTTATGTCTTGTCTTAATATAGTTAAAACTTAAAAGGAAGAAAACTCTTGAACTCTCTTGCATCAACCTGAGAATATTATTAGAAACATTTGTACGTTTATAATTATGTAATGTCAAAACATCTGGAAGCAAAAATGAGAAATTGAAACAACTGGCATTTTATCCATACACAGCCAAACAACAGACGTGGGGAAAGCTGGATGGGTATGTCATCTAATTTTGATGAATTCCTGGAAGAACAAACCCTAATTAACCATTCATTAATTCTTTGGGATTGTAAGTCTAATGATAATAATCTCATCTGAGGGTGAGGTAGCAAACTACAGTGTCAGCCTGCACTATCTGCACATTTTCTCTTTTCTTCCTTTCTCAGGGTTCTGATATGTTCTCTGCTTTCTTTGTCAAAAAGCATTGCTTAGTTTCTCAGATGTATTTGAGATTTGGGCATTTGATGTAAGCTATAAGGACCTCTTTAAAAGTATATTACTACTACATTCTTATGTCTGCTTTATTCACAAAGATTGGAAGGAGCAGAGTTATACCGGAAATTTTATTTCAAGAATTCAGTAGAATAATGGTGATGATATCTAAATTTATCCAGTTTATAGCTCTCTACACATGTTTCATTAATCCTTGTAGCATCTCTCTGAGGTATATAAAGGGCAGATATTATTAGACCCATTTTTCAAGTGTAGAAAATAAGGTAAAATGAGAAAGAAAATCATTTCCCTAAGACAGCAATTGAAGCTTGGCCAAACCACTCCATGTCTGCCATTGCAGTATTGCTCTAACACAGTACAAATATTAGATCATTAATTCTCAAACACCACATGGATAATACTTTTAAATTTTTTCCATAATGAAATATTTCTATATTTGTACATTTATAGATCTATATCTTTAGATTTATATCCAAGGAGAAGAACTTTTTTTTCTAATCATTTAAATGATTGTTAGAGAACTGAGAATTAATTAACTTCTTTGTCAACATCATGCTAGCCTTTATATCACAGTACAACAGAGAATGATAACAGGGAATATCTAGTACACTTAAGAATTAAGCCAAAACAAAATGTACAGTAACATTATTAACACAAATTTACCTATATGCCTACTAGTTATTATGTTGCACCAGTAATTGATGTGAATGGTTAGTTGTTCATCTAGATGGTGGAAATTAGCCTTACTTTAACAAATTGAATTCATCAATTGGAAAAAGAAGAGAACATGTTAAAATTGGGAAGCAGTGTTTGATTTGAGTATAAAATCCATTCGTTTCTCTACTTACTCCCTTTGAGTTCCTCTACCCTTTCTGACCTCCTTTCTATGCCCCTCCTCACTTCTTTTATTAAGGAATGGAGTCGGGGCCAGAAAGCCCTTGATGCAGCTCTGTCTCTACCACCAACTTACTTTGTGACGATGGAAAGTCACTTCATGTTTCTGGGCTCTAGTCTCCTTCTTTGTGAGAGAATGATACAATCAATAGCATATGAATGTCCTGTGATCTAAAGGTGTCATAATTTGGAATTGTAGGTCGAATGACTGGCACAGATACATTAACTCATTTGATTTTTATGTATTTCTCACCCAAAGTTATTCATCTTTGAATTCAGAGCCTATAAGAGCAACTATAACATCACCTTCAATAACAACAGTTGCTACTGTTAACTAAAGTCTGCCTTGCTGCATTAGCCATTTGTTTTGCTATTACAGATATAACCTTATTTATTAATCATTTCACATATGAAGATCTATGAAATATACAGAATCCTATTTTCTAATAGCTTTGAATCATTTTCCAGTCTTGCCTGTGTACTTATTCAGCAAAAGAATTAAAATAATCATGTTTCCTCATGAAATCTCCAAACTAAAAACTCAATATGAATTTTACTACTTTCTTGAAGTTAAACCCTAAACATAAAAATGGTAAAGAATGCTGTGAGTTGTGCATTCAGATAGCACTTGGTTCTGCATGCACAATTCCACAGAATGGAAGTTTTGAAGATAAATATGAAGAAAATCCAGTCAGGGACAATCAGAGATTTACTTTTCAACTCTTACTCCCCACAGTATTGTTTTACAGCTAATGTGTATGCTGTAGACATGGAGTCTGTGCTCTTTGAGTCACATGGAAAGATCCATGAGTTTCCTTGGAGAGCAGGAAGAGAACATGCAGACCCTTTGCTTTCTTGGAGCCCCAAATCCCTGGGGTGATAGAAACTGAGGTTCCTGTTTTGAGCTTAGTGTTGAGATAGTAATAACATCAGAGATGTCTGAGTGAATGATGATATCCATTCTGACCCTGGCATGAGCTGATACAGTTCACAACATTCCCTGTTGTGAATAACTGGAACCAAGAATTGGCCCCTAGGAGCTGGCCTAACAGATGAAGAAAGACTGGGAAGTTTTGCCCAGCATTTATGAACATAGGCATTGGAGGGATCTAGAAAGATCTTTCCTTTGCAAACTCATATCCTAGGTGGGCTACTTAGCTACTTATGAGATTTTGATCAAGGCTACTTACTAAGCTTCACTATTCAAACAGGAAGTTAGTGCACAGATACTTTTGCTGTTAGAAGAGGTACACCTGCATTATGATACCCTTCATATAATGTTGATGGGCAAATACTCTGAGGCACTGCTTCCCAAGTTTAATGTGCCTAAGAATTACCTGGGGATCTTGTTAAAACACAAATTTAGATTCCCTACACCTGGAGTTCATATTCTGCATTTCTAATAAGCTTTCAGGTGATGCTGATGTGGCTGGTCAATGAACTAACTTTAGGAAGCAAGGCTATAATCATATTGCATATATATTTAATACTATTTATACATATTTAATAGTTATCACAAAATAAAACCCTAGGCTAGTGTTTCTCTGTATGCACGCCATTTACCCAGAAGGATTATTAGAGTAAGAGTGTAAAGATTATTTGGCCCCATCCTCCAAGTTTATGATTCATTGCATTGGGTTTGGGGCCTGAAAATTTGCATTATTAAAGTTTTTATGTGACGCTTATACTGCAATTAGATAACTAATTGGAAACCACCAACCTGAAGGGCTGGAAGTATGCCCCAAGTGGTAGAGCGCCTGCCTAGCAAGCGCAAGGCCTTAAGTTCACACCCCAGTACCATGAAAAAAAAAAAAACAAAAAACCTAAACAAACAACAACTGACCTGTATACAGCATCACAAACAGGATACAGAACAGCAACACTACCACAAGGATCCCCACAGCCAGCCTTCTTCCCAAACCACACTCTCTTTCCCTAACCCTGGCAATAACTAAACTATTCTCATTTTCTATAATGTCATTTTAGAGTTGTATGAATAGGCTAACACAGTATGTAAACAACTGAAAGTGGTTTTTCTTACATTTTTATTAAAATATATAAATTGCATTTGGGGGCCATTGTGACATTTATATATGTGCTTACAACATATCTTAATTAGATTCACCCCCTCCATCATTCTGTCTAATCCCTTCCCCTTTTAAAAACAATTTCAACAAATTTCATCATTCTATTTTCATACAAATATATAAGTTTTAAAGACCATATTCAGCCACCTTCACCCTTTCTGATCATCTTCCCCTCTCCCACTGGTACTCATTTATCCCTGAACAGGACCCGTTTCACCTTCCTGTCCTTCATTTCTTAAGTGTATATTAATTGCTCAAAATAGTTTCTCTGTGGTATTTCACACATGTATATGTTGTACTTTAATCAGATTTACTCCCTCTATTACTCCCCTGCCCCTTGTTATTCACCAGCTCTCAGTGCACTTCTTCATGTCATTTTCATATACAGATGCAATGTATTTCTCTATTATTCATTCACTCTATAGTTCTTTTGTCCTCTCCAGCCCCACTATTATAATACAGTCATGTTCTCTCTCCTCTCTTTCTCTCTTCTCTCTCTCTCTCTCTCTCTCTCTCTCTCTCTATATATATATATATATATATATATATACTCTGTATACATGTATTTATGTATATATTTGGAAGATATAGCTTCCAAATATGATGGAAAATATAAGAACTTTGTCCTTCTGAACCTGGCTTATGCTTATTTCACTTAACATGAGGATCTCAAAAAATAACTGAAGTTTTTATGGCTCGCTAGTACCTGGATCTCACTCCCATATATTTGTTATAGGATGGGACCCATAACATCTGTACTTTGGTGATCCTAATATTCAGAAAAAGTTTATAATCTGCTCACCAGTAATGAAGGTCCTTAGCTTTGGGGGTTGTTTACAACTGGGACATCATGTGAACAAATTCCCCTTTCCAGTGACCAAAGGTTGAGGCACATGTGTCAGAATAAGATCTTAACATGAAAGTCTTTTAAAATCAGAAATCTTCTTGGTAATGAATTTTGAAGTTGCCTCTATATCTTCAACTTACCACCAAATCAAACATTTGAATCATTCATAGTGTAAGGATGGGCTCTATTTATAAGTTAGGGAAAAAGTTATTGAAAACACCCCTGCAGAAGTAGTTTTTCAAAAACTAATGTTGGCAATTATTCCTAACATGGACACCCACATTTTCAAGTTTTCTGATCAAAGATGATCTAAGTAAGGTCAGAAAGATTAGAACTCAAATTTTCTTCAAAAAAAGAAAATTAAAAATTATACATGCTTATATGTTTATACATATATATGTCATGTATGTCTTACATGGATTGTTATATATGAAAATCAATATTAGGGAAAGAGATGTGTGAACTTGTATCACATAGCATTAAGGAAAAGATTTGTGGATAAATTATAGACTTAAAATTGTCTTTTTTCTTGAACACATAATAACCCCAAACTATTGTTCTTTGTGACTTCTTTTTTTTAATCTTTATTCCATAACACAAATCTTAGTAACAAAGTGATGTTGCTAATATTGTTTCATATTCAACATTAATATTAACCCACATTTATCTTTTTAATATTAAAATGTCAAGTGGTTCACTAGATATTTCTAACATTCCCTCTTGTAATTTTGTTTGCACTACCCATGACTAATATTGCAAATATTTAACAATACCAAAACCAAAATAGAGGTCTTATTTGAATATGTTTAAGAGCTTCAAATTCAGAAGGCAGTGTTTTAATTCTATGTTAAAATTCTTTAAAATATCTGATACTTCATAATTAATCAACCCCAAACTTGGTGACTTTAAACAAAACCAATCAACTAATTTGCTTAAAAATCTGTAGTTTGGACAGGGAAAACAGGGTTAGCTAATTTCTGATCTACACAGTGTCAACTGCTGTGACTTGACTGAGATCCATATGATTCATTCAAGTAGCTGAGAAACTGATGTTTTTATTGTTTCATTGCCTAAAAGAGTTTCTTCAGGGAGTGTCTTGGTATATGTGATCCATTATATTTTAGTTACAAAAACAAACGTGCTAAGAGTGACAGAAGGAAATACCTGCCCTTTCTTATAACTTGAGGAGTTTTGACATTAACAGAACATTACTTATAATCTTTGATTACAGACACCAAATTTGAGTGAAAGAACTCAATGAGAGGAGTATTTTGTTGTTGTTTTTATTACTATACCATGTTGAAAACCAACAGAATCGATGTTTGGTCACAAATTCTTTGTATCTGTGCTAAGAATACTCAGATTTTTAACTCACTGGAGCATCAGCCTCAGGCCTGGTATGGGTGGGGCACAAATTCCTAGAACATGGTTCCTCCACACTGAAGCCCAGTGAACTAAATAGATGAGTAACCTGTCCACCATTTACCCAGAATCCAGTGGTCAGAATGGATCAGAATAATTTCTATAGACACCATTATTAACATTATTAAAGAAAAGACTTGCTGGAGGTCACATAACAGTCAATGGTAAAGAGCAATATTTTAATTCAATCCAGATATTTTTGATTCCTTACTTAGTATTCCATACTGTTTTACTGGATTCTCCTAGGCTCTTGTTTCTACCTTCATGTTCCTTGGTTTTATCTTCTTGATCATTCTTCTATTTTTCTTTTCATAAATTATCTTTTCAGGAGAGGTGTCTTTTCAACCTGCATGTTTCTTATCAATGTCTGAGAGTCCGGTAGTCTCTCTTCGTTGTTTCTCCCTTATTAAAAGCCAATGCATTTCCCTAAAAGATTTTGTAAGTTTCTTATAAATGAGTTTATAATTCACTTCATTATACAAAAGTTATAACAAAATATTTTCATCAGGATGAGCTTTTCTGAGTTTGGACATGTAGTGAGTCTCCTACATGCAGTTAATCTCCTTTTTAGGCATTAAATTCTGTTTTGGTTATTTACTACTCCATAACAAATAAACCCAAAAATTAGTGGCATAAAATAGCAACAGTTATGAATCTGAAATTTAAGCAGGGGTTATCAGTGTCAGGTTGTTGGAACATTTTGGAAAGAGCTGACTGCCAATTCTATATGGTTCGGTCACATAGCTTTGCAAATTAGTGCTGGCACTCCATTCCAAGGAGCACTGTGGTCTTGTAGAAGTCCAAATAAAGTATTAATAAAGATTTCCTGCTTTCTAGGTTCCAAGTTCTTCATCTTACCGGGGCCAGGAAGAGGAAGCTGGTAGCTCCTTAACACTTGATTCTGAAAGTTAACACAGTGTCACTTTTTTCATATAGTGTCAGTCACTTAGCCTGCATTCCAGGGAAGGAAGCTTTTACCTCACCCTGCACTAAGAGGCATCAAAGATCTTGGGAGCCAATTTTGAAATTGTCAAATTAATTTGAAAACACAAAATCATTAAACTACAAAAGACAGTTAATATTATCACAAAGCTTAAAAATATTAAATAGTAATGTTTAAATATACTTATGAATATGTATTAATAGACACAAATATTATGAAATACTTTAAAATATTTTATAATTATAAATCGTACAACTTCATAATATTCCAAAAGCAGGGAAATTTGTACACTTTCTCCATAATTTTGTACCTGTTTCTCCATAATCATTAAAAATCCTTTTTGCTTTATCTTTTGATAAAATCAATTCTTGTTTTAAATGCAGATTTTGCAAGCTAACTTCTCTGTTATCGGGGAATATTTCTAATATTCACTAACCTTTGATTTTATCCTTTAATGCAAGAATATTCATAATCTTTGTCCTACTTAACTTGGAGAGTTTTGATGGTCATTAGAAGTAAAGTATTGGAAATGACAAAAAATAGAATGTACACAGAAATGCAAGACATTTAATCAGAAGCTCTGGAGAGTTACAGAGAGAGTCCAGCTTAGTAAAAGTAGGGTTCTGTGGGATCCACTTATCAGAAGCATTGTTGGATATGAATGTGTGCAGACAAGAAGCTGGGTCTATGCTAATCAAACATCCAGGAGATTAAGAACCCATTTTCTAAGCCTGGATATCAGTATTTAATGTGATGTAAGATGAATTTAATAAAATATACATTTCTCAAATACTTGAGATTATCTCAATATGGATAAGTGGTAGGAGACATGTGAGGAAATGTAGAGGGAGAAAAATGAAGAGATACAAGCGATGAAGACAAAATCTATTTCCCATTTCATTGCTGGTAAGGTACTTCGTGTTAAATATGACACTATCAGATATTTGTAATTTGTAGATGACAATTTTGATGTTGATATTATATATACCATAAAATTCTCAGTAGTTTGGCATTGAATAATTATACCTTACAATTCTGTGTGACTGGAGCAATGTTGCTTCCTAAACTCTAAAAGGAAATGGTCCTTTACTTGTGACACTTTGAAATTTCTTTTACTTGGCTAGCAATTTTCTATATATCATTTTTGTCTAGAGAATTTCTTAAGAGTATTTTCAAGGTTTTGAAAATGAATTTGCAAATGGAGGGAATGACAGATGAATTCAGATTTATGTTAAACATTTGGCAATAGAAAAATCTTGCTGATTATTTCAAAAGCAAAGAAAGAGGCAACTGTGAGAGAAAAAAATGTGCAGAAAATCTTCTTTGTATTATATATTCTAGGATCATAAAAATGTACAATATGTCAGGTTTGTGAGACTGGGAAAAAATTTGGGCAAAGACAATTTTTATTAATTAAGAGGATTTTTCTTTTTTCTTGTTAACTGTTGTGCTGGGTGGGGGGTCCATTATATTCTTATAATATATCATAGTTCTTCAATTTTGTAATAAAAATAGCATTTTTGTTTGCTTAAAATAGCTATACTACACAGGGAGTTTTCTTGTGAAATTTCCATATATATATGAAATATATACAGAGAATATATATATATATGATAACCTGAATTGGTTTATCTCCTCTCTTCTTCTTTCTACCTTAGTCCACTTCTTATGGTGGCTTCAAAAGATTTAAAAATTTTACATTCATTCTTGTACAGCTAGCACCTCAGCCATATTCACTTTCTTAACTTCCTTCTTTTACACTCCCTCTCTTATATGTGAACTCCCCTTAGCATTATCTATTTTTCACAGTATTGCTGTATTTGTTTTGATCTATATTCCACATATGAGAGAATACATGCAGTTTTTTGCCTTCTGAACCTGACTAATTTCACTTAAAATGATGTCCTCCAGTTGCATCCATTCCCACTCAAATGACAAAATTTAATTCTTCTTTACGACTGAGTAAAATTCATTGTATATAAATATCACATTTTCTTAATCCATTCATCAGAGGTGGGGCATCTTGGCTGTTTCCATAGATTAGCTGTTGTGAATAGTGCTGCAATAAACATGGGTGTGCAGGTGCCTTATTGTGACCTGAATTACATTAAAAGGATTTTTCTTGATTCAAATATAATATATGGATAACATGGAAGAATAAATCATTAAAGCACTAAATGCTTCATAAACTCACAACCTGGGGACAACCACTGTTAATATTTAATGTATTTCTTTTCTGTGATTTTTCTGTAAGTTGTTCACTTCATAGGCAATTTAGATGATCATTTACCCCCTGCTATGCACCATACTATTGATTACATGATATTCTGCCATATGTTATCCAATGTGAGAATGCAAATATTTGCTACATTATCTGTGCTATTTTTAAAAATTTAATTGAGGAAATAATATAAAACTATGTCACTATCATTTTACATCTATTTACACACACATTTATATCTATGTATAAATGCATATTTAGTAAATATGCAGAGGTACATCAAATGTATACAATATTTATATACACAAAAATACTAATTCAAATCACGTAGTTCAATCAAACGATTGTTTTTCTGATTGCTTCAGGCTTGTTAATTGCGAATGCTTATGAAAGTTGTTCCTTAAGATTGACTCTTTTTCTGTAGTAATTATTTTTGTCCTGTTCTATAACAAAGCACTTGACATAATCAACTTAAGGAAGGAAGGATTCATTTGCTCATTTTTCAGAAGGTTGGTGCATCAGTGGGCATCATGGGACAGAAATGTTCAACTCTTGACATCTGGGATGAAAAGCAAAGACAGGAAAGGGACAGTGGAAAGAATCCCCCTCAAGACACACTACTAATTACCTACTCCCTCCAACTAGGATCCACCTTCCAGTTTCCTCCTTTACCCAATAATCTTTTCAAATTTTGATTCCATCAAAGGAGTAAAACATCATAACCCTCTTGATAAGTAATTGATGTTTGACTAAAACTTTTTACTCCTTACTTGGCCTGAATTTATTTGGGACACAAGTCCTACTTATTGCAAACTGGGTCTACCACAAATCTCTTCTTCTGATAATAGTGGTTTTATCAGCCTTTTCTCTTTTAACCTGATTTGATTTTCTAGGTTATTATAGTTTACATTAAGCAAAACATACTGCTCCTAGTAGTATTCTTCTTGGTATTCATTATCTCATCTATCCATCCAGTGATTTACCTATCCATTAATTATATTTTTATTAATTTATAGATGTAATAAATATTTATTGGCCAATACATAAGTACAAAACACAGGGCCAAGTTTTGCGTGAATGAGAAAACTCATTCTCATTCACATTCTCATTTTGAATACTTCTAAGTTTTCAAAAGTCTTTGAAAACTTAGAAGTATTTCTAGAAATGATGAGAGATTTCATAGTCAGAAAGAACTCAGTTTAATGCCTTAAAGTGAGCTCCAGATATGTTAGGTGTCTTGTCTTTATTTCCCACAAGTGGTTGTACGTTTCCTCACCTTGAATATATTTGCACTAATTTGAGTCAGAGATAGTTCATAATAATGTCAATATGACACCTGATATATGATGAAAACACAACAGCTTCTACTGTTTGTATTATTATCACTATTACTCTTCCTATCCCAACTCAAGTAAGTACCCTACAAATCCCGTTTCTGACATTGTACATGTTTGGTCTTTGGTTCATTTTGACTCCACTAACTAGATTTGTATTATAAAGTGTACTACGTACTATTTACTAATCATAATTCAAAGAACCAAACTTTTATATCTTTTATCTGAACTTGCACTGCCCTAATTATCATTTTAGAATGATATGAACAAATTCTGTACATGCACAAATACTGTAAAGGCCCCCTTATGAATAAAGTAATTTAATGAGAAAATATTATTTCTGTAGAAAACTCATTACCTTTTATTTATTATAATATATCATTTTGATTTTAAATTTGAGGAGAACACCCAAAGCTAGAATACTTTGAGCTCTTGCCCACCCCAAGCTATAACTATGGCATGTCTACATTATTTTTTTGACCTCAGTTGTGTGGTACAGTGCTCTACCTCTAGAACTTTGTTCATGACATTTTTTGTTTGTTTTCTTAACAAATAGGCATCCTGTCATATGTCTGCATTCTAAAATGCTACTATCCTTCAAAGTCCAGATGAAATATTACCTCCTTTTGTAAATAATATATGTTGCTGTAACTACATGGATGTTCTGGGGAAGGAGTGTGATCCCATTTATAATTGCAGTTATTTGTATATGCCTTCTGGTCCCCCTTCAGATTAATGTCATCAAGACCATAGACTATATCTTAAACCCCCTTAATTCTATCATCATATAGAATTCTATAATCCTCTTAATTATAAATACATATAACACCATTTTATTATTGTTTGAAAAATATTTATTGAATGATTACTATTAATGGTTAGTTTTTACATATCATTATACATTTTTAACCATCGCATATAATATGCTTAATATTACTTACAAAGTGAAAAATAAGGCAGACTGTCAAATATGAGAAAATTGCAAAAAATGCTTGCAAATATTCTGAGATTAGGATATATCATAAGAGGTTGTTGAAGGAAATAAATATCACAGAAGAGCACAGCAGTTGGTTTTATCTTTTAAAGTTAATAACTCAAGCCTAATTCTCTGTTAAAACCTAAAATAGTCTTGTCTTACCTCATCTAAATTTGGTAATCAAGAAAAGGATGTTGTTCATTCCCTTTGCGGTGTGTCATTATCATATGTAATTCTATTGTCGCCCTTAAGAAAATAATTTTGTATGTTTGACACATTTTAAGAACCTGTGTAAATGCCACAATGTACCCACACTCAGCACAACAATAAAGGAGAAAAAAAGAATTTTGTCTTCTAATCTTTCAGAAATCTGTGATTGACTATTTCCAGGCAATAGTCATGCTCTTTTTTAAGGGTCTGTGTAATATTTCCTGTGCCTTAAGAGTGTGTCCTCTAGCTACAGAAGGTTAATTTATTCGTCTTCAAGTCTGCACTCAAACAGACCTACCCCAATCTCCACCAGTGCCAGAACTTCCTTAGCCTGCTCATTTCTGTTAGTGCTTAATCCTTTCAAACACACCATATAATTTACTTAGCATGTTTATTGTCCGTGAACGCATCTCCCTGAGTAGAATTTCTTATTCTGTTAATGGATATCTCTCCAATATTTACAAGTGTCTACTTTCAATAAAAATTTAGTCCATGAAGGAATAAACTAATGAAGAGAAAACAGATAAACTCAAATTATTAGCATTTATCATTTGACTTAAGTACTATTGGCAAATACATAATTGCACTGGATAACTAACTAGTAGTATAACAACAAGCTTGGTTACCACAGACATCCTTAAATATTTCACCAGACATACACTGCTTTTTGTGCAGTCTCTCTATGAGATGACCTATTACTCTTCTGTTCACGATGTCAATGTGTCTTCCCATTGAACCTGTTAGAAAATCAAGATGGCTCAAAAATGTTTGGAGAGTATTTTAATCGTTGAGCTAGGTGTGTCTTGTGTCATCTAAATAATCATTTTTCAGCCTAAGGTTTCTTTTAGTTAATTTTAAAAACCTCTCAGAATGTTTTTAGAAGAGAAAATGGAAAACTATTTGTGCAAAATAATTTTATCCCGGAAACATTTCTAAAGGAAAATTTCCTTTTACAAGTGTATGATTTTGTAACTTCACTTTTATGCTGTCTATATCAAACTAAAATCTAAGACAAATATTCTATAAATGCAAAAGCTTTCAATGTGCATTTTATTGAGCAAATTTGAATTTCAACCCCTGAATTATATTGGCATGCATTAATTGTCTATCTTTAGGGAATTGATATAGTTTCTCTTGACCTTTGTTTTGCAATCTGTATTTTGAACACTAATATATAATAAACATGAAGTGAGCATCTATAATTATTAGCTTCCTTTTTCCCTTACTTCCTTTTCCTTCATTTTCTGTTACCCTGAAACTCTACTCATTGTTATTCACATGATGAAATGATTTGTTTAATTGCCTTAATATATTAGGCAATTAATTCTTTTTAGTGTTGAACAAATTCCAACAATTTCCTGAGAAGAAATTATAATGGAGGTTCATGTGAAAGAAATTAAAAGCTATGGAAACTGTTAATTCATGTACAGTTCTGAAAAAAATTACCTGGATAGACAACAATTGAAGTTATAAAATTCTGAACTGCTCTCATACAGTAAATTAGAAATAAATATGGACCTTTGAATGAGAAACTACACAGTGAAACTCACTGGTTGCATTCCTATTTGAGGGCCGTTCTTTTTTTAAACTTATTTATTTTATTTCATTTTTTATGCTTTCTATTTTATTTATACTAGGATATATTCAATATATAGGAGGTATTCACAGTGACATTTCCAATTAAACTTATATTGTACATTAGTTACATAGCCCCCATCGTCTCTCCTCCCAACCCCCCCACCCCATAAAAGCAATTGCAAGAGGTTTCTTTGTTCTATTTCATATAAGTATACGAAGCCCATCAACCATATACCTCACATTCATCTCCTTCATTCACCCTAACCCTCCCGCTAGTACCCTCACACACACACTGTACCTATTTATAGTCCTGTCTTTCATTATTAATATTTAAGTTGATATTCAAAGGAGTTTCTCAATGTATGACCACTGTGAGTATACTTTACTTTGGTTCATTTAACCCCTTTCATTGCTCTCCCTTACCCCTTTACCTCCCACTCCCCATTTTTTAACAGCTTTCAATACATATCCTTATATCCTTTACCTTCACAGATCTTATGTTTTATGATATTAGTGATGCTTTATCATTCTCTTTTCCTTTTTCTTTTTCCCTAAGTTCCACAAACTAGTTCCACTTTTACAAATATGTTCTACCCATGAGTTTGTATATGGTCTTGCTTCATTTTATGTATATGTTTTTCTTTTGAAACTATCTTCCATGTATGAGAGAAAACATGAGGCCTTTGTGTTTCTGAGCATGGCTTACTTCACTTAACATGATGTCCTCCAATTTCATACGTTTACCTTCAAACCACATGTCATTATTCCTTACAGCTGAGTAAAACTTTATTGTATGAATATGTAAATATAAATAAATATATATATATATATATATAATTTTCTCGATCCATTCATCAGTTGTTGGGTATGTGTGTTGTTTCCAAAGCTCGGCTATTATGAATAGTGCTGCAACGAACATCAGTGTACAGGTGTCTCTATTGGATCCTGACTTATATTCCATTGAGTAGATGCCCAGGAGAGGTATCACTGGATCATATGGCAGTTCTATCTTTATCTTTTTGAGGAACCTCTATACTGTTTTCCACAGTGGTTGCGCTAATTTGCATTCCCACCAACAGTGTAAAAAGGTTCCTGTTTTGCCACATCCTCCCCAGCATTTGTTGTTGTTACTGCCCTTGGATATGGCTGTTTCTAACTGGGGTGAAATGAAATCTAAATGTTGTTTTGATTTGCATCTCTTTTTGGTAAAAATTCTTGGTGCAGCTTCCCTATTAGTCAATAACTTAAAAATAGTGGGAGAAAATCATGACTGGATGTAAAATAAACGGGAGCCAACTTTCTTAAAGAAAGCTAAGTAATTTGTGGTACTGTGAATGCATCAGCTGTAATTTTAATGTAGGAACCTGATGAAATGGAAAATTATAACACTTCCTAATTTTGTTGAGTCAACCCTTAGATACAACTTTCCAAATATAAATCTGGTAGTTAAAACATGAGTCAGAATTTTAAAAAAATGTTTGTTTTAGTTTAATGATTAGAAAGGATATTTAAAGTTACCCTACATACTGCATCTGGTCCTCCCTTTGCTCTACCAAAGGGAGGACCATTTGCAGCTCCTGTGGCTGCAAATTTATAGTGGTCAGAAACTTACTACTATGGAGAAGGATTAGCTTTTTTCTTAAAAACCTGTGTGTGAAGGCATTTTCTTGGAGTGAGCCAAAATATGCCTCAAGTCTTATTCTTTCTTTTGTCTGGTAAAATTTAAAATTCCATGGGAAAATCATTCATATGAGAGAGTTTCTGTTTATAGAATTCAATACTGAGGTAATCAGAATTGTGGAGGAAATTGAGTCAATAAGGAGGAAACTTGGATGTTCATCACAAAATGCAACAGTGGACAGAAATTGAGATCTAAGTCTTTTAACACTGAATTTTGTTTGGTGTTTTCAAATATGTGATTTAATTTAAGTCTTCCAATAACCCCCAATATAGGTACTACCTTGACTTTGTGGTATACATGCACTATGTGCTGTCCTATATGCTAATTTAAACAGAAAATAAAAAGACTCCCTATTCCTTTCCAGGTGGAATTTACATCCTGTTAATCATACCTAAGTATATGGTTTTTACATGAAGGTCCTTTGTGCTGAACTTGTGGTCCCCAGTGCAATGTTCTGAAATGAGGCTTTTAGGAAGTGATTGGATCATGACAGCTCTGACTTACTGAGTTAAACTATTGATGGATTCACAATTTGATGGCATTATTAGGGTTAGTAGGAATTAAGAAGCAGAGCTTTGTTGAAAGAAGTAGATCATTGAGGGTTTGCCTAGAAGAAGAAATACAGCTACATGACTTCTGAACCCATGAGGTAAAAGTAAAATCCTTTGAATTTGTTTGTCACAGATATTCTGTCGTAGCAATGTAAACACTGAGTTTTGACTAACACACTGGAATTTGCTATACCATCATACTTGTTTATCAATCAGATAAGTCTGTTTCTACTTGCCAGATGGGTTGCCAGGACAGATTTTGGCCTTAGAGAATCAAAGCTTTACAAAGAATTAGACAAACACTGCAAGCATTAATGTTGCCTTCCAAATCCTCACACATTTCAGGGTATAAACTAAGAAAGATTATTAAATGATAAGGGTGTCCCGCTATGATTCTTACCATGTTCAGTCTGCTTAAAACTCTGGGGTCTTTATATTTGTTTATTTGTTTTCTCCTAGTAAAACTTTCTGTGATCCAAGCTGAACAGATTGAGTCAAATTTTACCAAACATACTGATACCCACAGCAGTTTAAGAAAAATTGCCTAGATTTTTGTATTGTAGACATGCCAAACAAAATTAATTTACCACTTTGGACTTCCTAATATTGTAAGCTCTGGTCTGAATAGCCAGTATTTGATAAACTCATTTGCTCTTTCTACAAAACAAAGCTAGAAAGAAAACAGTGTTTTCTCAACAAGTAGCTTACTCTTTTCTCAAACTATCAGTTGGCATAAATATTTAATGTCATGTTGACTTTTCGAAGCCATTGCTCTGTGATCCACATTGTTTGGCAACAGGTCTGCTGGTAAAGGTAAACTTTCAAAGAAATCTCTGAGGAAGAAGAGTGGGTCTTATTTCATTTCCATGTGAGGTGATAAACACTCAGGTTAAAATTATTAGAATGAATAAAGAAAGGAAAGAATTGTTTTTTTGAAAAAAAAACAGAGAAAGGAAATCAACACACTGACCCCTTTATATTTTGTTTCTAAGCCTGAGAGAAAAGAATTTGGGCTGGAAAATGACACTTGTGTGGAAAAACTAACCCTTCCCAACATTTCTCTCCTTTATTTTACCTGGTTTTATTTTTGTTTGTAAGTTTTATTTACACCTCACAGTCCTCTTCCTCATTTAAGAATGAATATTACATCATATGCGGGTTTGCTTGCTTGTTTCTGTTTCTATTTGCTATGTCTAGTGCTGTAAGAGTATGTGGATAACCAGTGGTTATGAAGTCAATATTTGTTGAATGAATAGAATTTGAAAAAGATACTTATAAAATTTTGTCACATCTATGAAAGAATAAGAATATTGCTATAGGATTGTTAGGAAAATGAAAGCATCGTGTGTGAGGGTAAGCATTCAATGAATAGCCCATAATATCAAGTGCAAGGGATAACCATGACATTTGGTTATGCTACACATTTATTAATAATGGGATGAAGTTTTTCTTTCCATCAGTTTGTACTGAGTAAAACTTGCAGAAGGAATACACAAAGCTTGGGACCATAGCATACATTTTCTTTATCACTTTGTGGAGCAGAGGGAGAGGTCATCAAAGTAGTCACTCTCCACTAATTGGCTCCAGTGCCTTGATGAAGAAAATCGACATCAAACTATTAATATGCTAAGATGAAGTTTGCAATATTTTGGGATAAAGTAGGTTTTACTGAACTAACTCTGTTCATCCTTGACACAATCATCTCAGGTTATGTCAAGAAGGAGGCTACCACAAAGAAATGGATTATTTGCAACAGCAAATTCACAGATGCCAACAACTGGGCATTTTTGCTTGCAATGAATTTCTCTTGCATCTTTCTAATTTTCTTGTTTTTCCCTTTTCTGTGCTGGTGTGTTAAGAAAAAAAATCACTTTTTATTTTTATCTTTGACCTGATTTTGTATAAATTGTGTTTTTGATAGCACAGTGACATTTTTCCCATATTCTAGCAATTGAGGAAAAAAATAAACCTCTAACAGTTTTTCTTTTTTTACCATTACCTGACATTATTTTGTTAATAACACAGACATAGGCTCTGATAGTCACCTGTGTTCTCTCACTTTCTCTCAACGTTTCAAAATAAGTTTAATATTTTGTGTGCCTGTCAGCATCTCTGTTGCTCTGCTTTGCAAACTTGCACAATTGTTTTACTGAGTACAGTGCTAGCTTTGTATTAAAGGCTAGCCTTTAATAAGGTAGGTATTTTGAACTGAGTTTTGTGCACTAGCACCTAATTTGAAGGTAAAATTTACAAAAAAAAGAAGGCCTACAAAATTCTGAGTAGCACAGTGTCATCCTCTGTTGGCCTTTTGCACTGCTTCTGCAAACATATTGAAAAAAGTACTTCCTGTTACTTACCAATTTGCATATTTTCCCCAACACATAATTTTAAATTTTATTACAAAAATTCACAATGTTCTATATTAGCAATTTAAAAAATATGTATATAAACTGATAAAGTTGAAGGAAGTAATGACGGAAGGATATAAATGCATACACACGTGTTTACATTCACATATATTCAAGTCACTTAATATTCATCTGGGAGTAAATCAACAGTATCCATTTTATTGTCATGTACTAGACCCTGAGGGAGAGGATTACACTGCAATTACTATAACCAGCTCTGCTAATCATTTATCTTGAATTATGTATTTGTTTATTTAACTCAATATGGTACATATATCTTGATCTTCTGTCATAGTAAACACAGAATTCACTGTGACCAAAACTGAGACTGAGGAATGACAGCCTCAAGGGATGGGTTTGGCTTTGCAGTTAGAGCATTAACTAAAGAAAACACAACCTTCATTACTGCCCATGAACTCTGGTAGGCACTGACCATTGTGTCCCTTCAGTGCATTGAGAGTTAGTGTCATTTTATAGTACTGTTTTGTCCATTGTTCATCAAGGACAGTGTGATTTATAGTTTAATGTTCTGGGGGAAACAATGAGTTTATTACACCATTATGTAGGGGAAAAAATTAAGTATTTTTCTTATGTCTATGATAGTAGCTTATACCAGACAAACATTCCCACAGTGAATAACCACTGTTTGATGCCAGCCAGTATGTAACTAAACCAAGAATCAGAGAGAAAGAAAACAAATTGAAATGATTCCTAAATTTAGTACTGTTTATTCCCTTCAGGGTATCTTGCATTAGATGTAAATTAGATGTGGAATTAATATACATAATAACCACACAGAAGAAGGAAGGATGCAACAAATTGTCGTTAACAATTAATGCATTGTAAACATTTTTACATTGCACATAAAATGTTTAAAGCATTACTACAAACTATACAATAATAAGTCAAGGACACACCTGTAAACGTTGTATTTAGTATTATCACTAAGATAATTTTAATAGAAGCTATATAAAAAGATAATGGGAAATGGGATAATTAAAACTGATCAGAAAGAAGATAGAAAGAAGGAAAGTAAGGAGGAACTTATAGAGAAAATTTTAAAAGCTATAGCAAAGAAAGAAACTCAAAAATATGCATCTCTAATGAGGTTATATAACCAATCATTTTAACTATAAATAGTCTACATTCTTCAATTAATAGACATACAATGTCAGACTAGGTTTAAAAAAGTACCAATATACAAATCCCATTTCTTATAAGAGATAAAACTTAAACATAAGTATATATGAAGATTAAAAGGATTGAAAAAAGATTCATACAAATCCAAACCAAAGGCAAATAGTTCAGATGTAAACTAAGGAGAAAGAAATGTTGTTAAAAATAAAGCTAACAGTTCCGTAATAATAAATGTTGATTGAGATACAAAAATCCTGATTTGCACCTAGAAATATATTTGTCAAGTATAAAGTAGAACATTCATAGAATGAAACGGAATAATGGTTAAATCAGGTTATAGTTGATTTGAGCCTACAACTCTACTAACAGAAGTAGACAAAATAATGCTAAGAACATATGAATATTAAAATATACTTTTCTAATTATAATTGATAAAACAGTACAATAAAAAATTATTACAAATGCATGCTAATCAAGCACATTTTAAATATTTACTCAACATGCCCAAAAGTGGTCCATAAATCATGTCCAATATGTATAGAGTATGCCATTTTTCCACAGAATTAAATTTTAAAAATGAGTAACGAAATACGAATTATTTTTTAGTAATAGAGATTAAATTACACACTTCTAAGTAATTCATGGAAAACAGAACAAAATCATAGAGGAAATTAGCAGATTAAAAAAATGAATGAAAGCTCATTCAAGTCAGTGGCTCATACCTACAATCCTACCTACTTGGGGGGCTGAGATTAGAAAGATCACCGTTTGAGGTCAGTGTGGGCCAGAAGTTTACAAGACACCATTTCAAACAATAATTGGGCACACTAGTACACACCTGTCACAGGAGGCTGAGCTGGGAAGGATTGCAGTTCCAGGCCATGCCAGGCAAAAAAAGTTCATGAGACCCTATCTCAAACACTGGCTACATGTAGTGGTTTATGCCTATCATTGCATCTAAGCAGAAGGCTGATACGGAGAGGATCTTAGTTCTAGGGCAACCAAGGGAAAAAATATACTGATAGCCTCATCTGAACAACAACAGAAAAAAGTCGATTGTGGTGGTGCATGCTTGTCATCCTGTGACAGTAGAAAATGTAAATAGGAGGATTGTGATCCGGTTGGGGGAAGGAAGGACTATCTTCAAAATACCATAACAAAAAGTTCTGGATGTATGGCTCAAGTGACAAAGCACCTGTCTACCAAGAACAAAGCCCTAAGTTCAACCCTCAGTACCACTTAAAAAAATACAGAATGATAGCAAAATGATGACATGACAGAATGTGTGGGCTGCAGCTAACATATTGCCTATAAGGAAAAGAGCTTTAAATGTCTATACAGAAGGGAAGAAATGTAGGAAATCAATGTTTTAAGTATCTACTTCAACAAGGTTGAAAATTGTAATTTAAAAATTAGTAGAAAGATGAAAATAAAGCTAGAAAATAATGAAATTGGAAACAAATGTATAACATCATAATTCAACAAAGCCAATAGCTGTTTATTTGTGATGATGGATAAAGTGATAAAACCTTGCAATAAATATAAAAGGTGTAAGTTACCACTATCAGGAATTAAGAGGGAACATTTTTATCATGTCTGTAGATACTATGAAACATACAGTCAGAAATCATGTTCTCTTGAAATATATGTATATATTAATATTTAGATACAGTTACAGTAATCCAACAAATGTCAAGGAAATTGTGTATGACAGTTCAAACAAGATCTGCTGGGTATTTACATTATTAGTTTTCTATCCTAGTAAAGTTTGAGCATTTGTTTATGTATGCTATTGTTGATAGAGCATTTAAAATGGAACATTAAATAAGTGTATTCATTAGATAAGTGTATACATTAATCTTTTTGAAACCTTGAGTCTCCCTAATTATGATTCTACTATCTAAGAAAAGTAAATAGAATTACAAAGTAAAGTAACCTCTATTTCTTTCAATAATATAGAACCAATCTTACTTGAAATAATTAAGGAAAAAAGAGGATTTATTGATAGAAGTATAATGAAACTTAGAAGGGTAGAATTAGAGATTTTTTGCATAGAAGTCATAGAGGTTTCTAAAGGGACATAGAAAATAAACTCCTTACATAATTTTATTCTCTTACATGTTGCACTAAAGAGAAAACAGTGATGTATAAGTTAAATATAACCATGTACTTAGGACTGTGAGAGGAAGAAGATAATATTTTGAGTCACAAATTCAGCATAAGCAACAGGTTGGAGAGGCAGGGTACATCTAAGCCATGCCAACCAAATAAACAAATAAAAGATGCACAGACACACCAAAACACAACAAAAGACACTATTTGCAAGTACAGTATGGATAATGAAACAAACAAATATTTGTAAGCATCCTGAAAAAATTAAAAGTATGTGTTGTTATAGAACACTTATAGAAAAAGTGTTCTATAACACTTTAAAGAAAAAAAAAGTGTTCTATAACACTTTAAAGAAAAAGATGGAAAAGATGATAGTTCCATGATAAATAGTGTCAAATTTTCATTTATAAACGTCTACCCATTATTACCTTTACTTCAAGGCTGATTTTTGTGGTTTCACATTTAAAAATATAAAGTATTTGAAAAGGTCTTATAAAGATAGGTCTTGCTGCAATGGCTCTGAATCTTTCCGTATAGGACCAAACTTTTATATCCACACATGGTTGTAAGGATCTGAAATTGAGGAAGGATGCTGAGGGCTTGTTGTAAGCACATAGGAAAAAGGAGTCATGCCAAGTGGTTATACAGAAGTCCAAATAAGAGACCAATGCATTTTCTTCCTGAATAGCATGGCTTTTTTTATTAGTCAGGAAAAGCAGACAGGGGTCAGTGAAGACTTAAAAGTTATCATTTAAGAGTCATTTTCTCCTAAGGGTTGAGGCATTTTCAAATATGTCTAAGTCCTCAACTTTCTCGGTAAGTGAAAGCATTTTCTTCCCTCTTTTGAGATAGTTAGATATTGGTTAATAGAAAAGCTATATCCAATAAGTTTTGTTCATTCATTAGATACTGAAGCTTTCATTTTATTAAAGTTCTAATTGACATCAAAATTACTTTCTTCATATGAATTATATTTCATGGAATACAATAGAATGGTTCCTCTTCATACTGTCTGACTTGCTGGAACTTTAAAATTCTGTGTTCAAAAATTATGTTGGAGATGTGCTCAGTGATAGTGTGTAGCTCTCAGTTCAAACCCAGAATACTGCCAAAAGAAAAATAACAACAATAGAAAAAATAGATATGAAAGTTTGTAGAACTTATGAGAATGTGTTAATGCAAATAAGTAGTTAAAATTATTAAAATTCTGGTTGTCACTTTTCCCTCTATGTACATTAGAGGGAAGAAATTTCTTGATAGGTACTGTATGGAATCAAAAGACTTTGTTTCAATCTGACATCAATTCAGATGACATAGTACAGCAAAGCTTATGAATAGTAATAATACTCCATTGAGAAATACCTATCAAAAATATTCCAGAAGCATTTTTACCCCGCTACTGTCTATTAGTTAATTGCATTCTAATTTGTTTCTGAGCCAACTAATAGTCTATGGGTTGGTAAATAATCACTAGTGCTTTATAAAAGATCACACCAAGCATGGTATAATCAAGAACTTTTACCTTTAGTCCCTGGAAAACTTAAACTTACTTCTGAAATCATTTTCCAAGATTTTCTTTCAAACAGCAGTTAGTTTTATTTTAAACTTGCTGTCCTTTTGATTATACATTCAGTTCACATCCTCCTATTTTATAAATTTCCACTGTTCCTTGCATCCTCTATTCAATTATAAATTCCCTTATTTTGCATTCCCCCATTGACTGTAATTTACTGCCACCCTTCTACTTGTAGAAGGCTCAAGAATTATATATCAAGCACCACCAGTATCTCTAAATTTGTGAAATCATTTTTTTCTCTCTTATAGTCTGAAAAGGCAAAGCTGTTTATTTTAGTCGATGCTTGCAAAACAGCAGCTCATGCAACCAGTTAGAAGCAAATTCCCAAGTAACTTACACTTGGCAGTATTCCATTACCTTTGATTATAAAAGGGCAAAATTAATGGGCAGTTCATGAGGCTATGTGACAGAGAGGTGACAGGAAGTCAGTACAACTCAAATGGTAGAACTTGAGAAGTTGCTTCTATGTATGAGGTATCATTTCAGCATTTTTTTCCATCATATGTGAAAACAACCTGACTGTCATAGCCAATTGAAATGATCTTTTCCTTCCAGACTACTATGTTTTATCTCTTGTGTTTAGAAAATTAATCATTAATGAATGTTAATCAAGTTTCTAATTATAATATCTTTATATTTAATATTTGTGTATCAGATGAAAGGCAAACATTTTGGGGCCAGTCACAAAGGACATGAATAATTTTCTTAGAAGCTTATCTAATTAACTTTATTACTCTATAATATCTTTAAAACTTGAATTGCTGTCATTTCATTTATTTAGATAAAAGTGAATCTTCAATATTTAAATATGACACTTGGGCTGAAAATTACAAGTTTTAGTTTTGATCATGTGTATCCATCTAATATAGATAAAGGTAACATATATGGTGGGTATTCTAGTGATATGGGACAATAGTTTCTTGTTTTTGTACTTTATTTTCCTTAACTGTTTTTCTTCCTGTTTGGGCACTTTCAAGGTGTACTTACAGTAAATATACTGAGGATAAACAGTCAAAAGAAAACAAAATGTAGCATCTCTTATAATCTGCTTTAGGATAAATTTCAAAATCATAAATCTAATCCAGAAATACTTCACATGTCTCAGGAGTGATCACATGACAAATCCCATAGTCATTAGCTTATAACACAAGACTTCCTGATTTGGCTTTACCCTTATCTCTGAACATTATCAACCTAGAACCTAGAAATTTATGGTTTATGTTAATGGTCTCGGGACTTCTAGGTCTTATCATACACTCGTATTCTAACTAGAATGATTATCTACTCTTCTTTGCAAAGACTAGTTTTGATCCTTATTTAAGACAAATTAAATGGTCATTCCCTTAATAAATAATTTGTAGGATAGATGAAGGTATAAACAAACCATTATAATGTGGTTATAAATATATATATATATATATATATATATATATATATATATACATGTATATAGAAATATACATGTAATTATGCATTGGAAAGTAGAAAAATGATGAATGAATTAATGAATGAATTACAAAGATGTTTTATCAAAATTCTCAGGAGTGAGTTGTAAGTTACCCTCCTTGAGTGTATATCATATGATATTTTGAAGAATGAATTCAAAGTATGTACAACTAAATTAATTTCATTTATCTCTGTTTTCTACAATAGGAGTACATTTGTGATAATATCATTCTAGTTAATCACAAATATCCTAGGTTTCAGGAAGAGAAAATTTAGTGGACTGAATGGTGGCACTCACAAGGAAATGTCTAGTCTTCAACCCCAGAAAGCTAACATCATTACATTGGCTAAAAACAAAAAACAGTCTTTACAGATGTAGTATTTTGGTTTGCCCTAAATCTGATAACAACTGTTTACTATGCAGCTTAACAATTCTTATGAATTGAAATAGGAAAGAGAGAAAGGAGAGAGAGAGAGAGAGAGAGAGAGAGAGAATGGTGATTAGTGCCAACTTTAATTTTAAAGCATAGTTTTCTAGAGAAGATGAGGTTTTTAATGAACATTGAAAGAAGAGTGATCAAAGAGAAGCAGAAGAACTAATCTCTGACCAAGTAGGTACAGGCCTGAACATAAACTCTGCAAAAGACCCTACAAGGATCTCAACTAGCAAAAACCCTTGTTCCTTCCTATTATTGCTTATACTCTCTCTACAACAAAATTAGAGATAAGGGCAAAATAGTTTCTGCTGGGTATTGAGGGGGTATGGCGGGGGGGGGGGGGAGAGGGTGGGGGCGGAGTGGGTGGTAAGGGGGGGGTGGGGGCAGGGGGGAGAAATGACCCAAGCCTTGTATCCACATATGAATAAAAAAAAAAAAAAAAGACCCTACAAGGACAGTAGGGGGTAAACACAGAAGACAAACAAGTTCATCATTGGTATTAGAAAACCAAGTTCAACCCACCACATCTCAAGGACAAAAGAAAATTTGCTTACTCCCACAAGGCCAATGAGCTAGGGTCAACTGATCTCAATATTTTCTTTTAAAAGAATGATTTTGAGTATTCCTACTTAATTCCAAATGTAACTGTTATTTGGTTTTTGGTTTTTTTTTTTGAGCTATATCCTTTTTGGTCTTTATAGAGCTTACCATATGCATTTTGCTTACCAGAATCAGCTTTGTATTTATACTGTCTTATTTCAAGAATTACAGAAAATGTGCAACTCTTATAAGGCTATATTGCCATTCTCTCCCTTTTTGTGTTATCACTGATACTCATAAAACTGTTACAAACACAAATTATTTTGTTATAATTATTTATTTATAGAATCATATTTCTTTTACAGACTATGTAAGAAAAGAGAAATCATATATTTAACTTTTTTCCCACTAATTCATTTTTTCACTTCTTTATTTTCTTCTGTGGATTACAGTTACCCTCCATAATCATTTCTTAAATCCAGTCAACGTACTTGTGGACCCAACCACAACATTTTTGCTGATTTCCGCAAATGTGTTACATTTCTATATTATTTTTCCATAATACTATATAGAGCTGTCTTTCGATAAGCATGGGGATTATTTCCAGGATCCCATTGGATACCAAAATCCACCGATGCTCAAGTCCCTATGTAAAATGTGTAATGTTTGCATATAATCTGTGCATGTTCTCTGGTGTACTTTAAATCACTCTAAGTTACTTATAATATCTAATACAATGTGAAAATAAGATTGAATTAGTGGGTCTATCTGGGGGGACTGTGGAAGGCAGGAGAGGGAAAGAGAATGTTAGAAAGTGAAAAATATTGGAACATTCCATCTATGTATGAATATAATATAATATAATGCACCTTTAGCCCTTGAATAATAGAAAGAGAAAGTAATGGGGGCATTAACCTTCTTAAAGCAATATATATATATATATATAAATAGAGAGAGAGAGAGAAAGAGAGAGATTGCCTTCTTAAATTAATATTATATATATGTATCTAGAGAGAGAGAGAGAGAGAGAGAGCAAATGAGATCAGTCTAAAATGCCAAGATGAAAGTCTCTTGGACTATCAATATGCACCTTTAAAAAAATGGGGGACAGGAAGGATACAGGTCACAGGTCCTTTTCAGAGGTTAGGTACCAATGGAAGAGTGGAGGGTATGAAGAAAGGATGAAAGAGGGTGAATATGGTCCATGTATTCTGTATTCAAGTATAAAAATAGAATAACAAAACCTGTTGAGCTGGTTCTAAGTAGGGAGGAGAAGGATGAGGAGAAAGATGAATAGGGTGAATCTAATACATTGTATGCACATATGTAAATATCACAATACATCTCTCTCTGCAATTATTATGTGCTATAATTTTTTTAAAAGAACAATGTAAATAGTTGCTACAGTGTATTGTTAGGGAATAATGAAAAGAAAAGAAAGTTTACACATGTTCAATATAAATGTAAGATATTTTTCAAATATATTCCATCCAAGGTTGATTGCATCTGCACATGCAGAACCCTGAGACACAAAGGACCAATTGTGTGTGTATGCAAGTGTGTGTATTATTTTATTTTTTTGTATTATTTTATATAATTAATTTTAACACAGTTTAATGAAGGAAAGGAAAAAATGAAATAATATTTTACAGTTGCTTATCTTTATGTTCTGATTTTTCATGTGAATTTTAATTACTTTGGAGAAAGTCATTTCTTTTTAACTGAGGAATAAATAATTTACTATTTCTTGTGGATAGTATGCTAATAACAAATTTTCTAAGTTATTGTTGATTTGGTATCAATTCTATCTCACCATCATTTTTGAAAGGTAGTTTTGATAGATACAGGATTCCTGCTTGATATATTTTTAATACTTTCAATAGGTTTTCTCAGTATCATCAGGCCTTCTTCATTTCTAAGGGGAACAGAGATGCTGATCGCATTGGGTTTCCCTAGGATGAGTTTTCTTTTTGTGTGTGTGCGCTCATTTTGTTTTGTTGTGTTTCTTTCTAGCTGTTTTCAAAATCTTCTCCTTGATTTTTTAGCATTTTTAATTTGGTATGCCTATGAATTCCTTTGTGTCTATCCTACTTGGAATTTGTTGGATGAATTTCAGAATATATACTCTATTGTTTTTCAATAAATTTTGATAGTTTTCGGGTATGGTTTGTTGGACTATTTTTTTCCCTCATTTTATTTCTTCCTTCCTTCTCATTCTTCCCATGATGGACATATCAGGGGACTTAACATTTTCCATGTTTCTCTGAATCTTTTTTCATTTTCCCCCACTTGTGTTTTCCCCTCTGTTTTTAGGACTGCATAATCTTTTTTTATCAGTCTTTAGATGAATTTTACCAGTTCAAATACACATTTGAGTCCTTCTACTATATTCTTCATTTTACTTATGGTACTCTTCAACTAAAGAATTCCAATTTGCCTCTTTAATAAAAAATAATTTCCGCTTCGATTATGATACTTTGTACTTGGGGTGACTTACCATCATACCTTCTTTATTTTCTTGAATTATGATTTCCCTTACTTTGAACATATTTGTAATGATTACCTGAACTCTTTATTAAATGTAGCATATGGTCTCACATGTGATTTATTTTGCTTTTTGTTATAGTGTATGGATTGTATTTCCCTAATGGCTTTAATAACTTTTAATTTTTACTGGAAACTGGACATTTTGAATAGTAAATTAAGACAACTCTAGTTATTGTCACTTCTCCCCCAGGTTTGATATTATTTGCTAGGTTTTTTTTAGTGAATTGTTGATTTCCCTTAGTGAAATATATTTCCTCTAGCAGTATGAACCTACTGTCCTTCTCCAGAGGGAGCACTGTCTTGAGTATTTCCAGAAATGTCAGGAAAGACAGTGGCTTTTCCATGGGTCCTTTTTCTTTTTTTTTAGACAAAAAGATGTTATTTTCCCTTTGACTAGTAGTGTTTTTTAATTTCTTTTATTAATATGTGCATACAGTGATTGGGTCATTACTCCCCCCTTTTCCCTGCCCCATTCTTTTCCCCCAATCCCCTCCCTCTTGCCCCCACCCCCTCACTTCCAAGCAGATACTGTTTTGCCCTTATCTCTAATTTTGTTGAAGAGAGAATATGAACATTAATAAAGAGGACCAGGAGTTTTTGCTAGATGAGGTAAGGATAGCTATATAGGGAGATTCCTAGTTTTGCTTCCATGTACAGATGTGTTACTTTCTAAATTGATTCTTCTCAAACTAACCTTTTCTCTAGTTCCTCGTCCCCTTCTCTTATTAGCTGCTGTTGCTTTAAAGTTTCTGCATTAGTTCCTTAGCATTGAAGACTTCAAATGCTATCTTTTTTTTTCGGGGGGGGGCGGTTACCTACCTATCCTTTTTTTTTTTTTTTTTCATTTTTCTTTTATTATTCATATGTGCATACAAGGCTTGGTTTATTTCTCCCCCCTGCCCCCACCCCCTCCCTTACCACCCACTCCACCCCCTCCCGCTCCCCCCCTCAATACCCAGCAGAAACTATTTTGCCCTTATCTCTAATTTTGTTGTAGAGAGAGTATAAGCAATAATAGGAAGGAACAAGGGGTTTTGCTGGTTGAGATAAAGATAGCTATACAGGGTATTGACTCACATTGATTTCCTGTGCGTGGGTGTTACCTTCTAGGTTAATTCTTTTTGATCTAACCTTTTCTCTTGTACCTGGTCCCCTTTTCCTATTGGCCTCAGTTGCTTTAAGGTATCTGCTTTAGTTTCTCTGCGTTAAGGGCAACAAATGCTAGCTAGTTTTTTAGGTGTCTTACCTATCCTCACCCCTCCCTTGTGTGCTCTCGCTTTTATCATGTGCTCATAGTCCAATCCCATTGTTGTGTTTGCCCTTGATCTAATGTCCACATATGAGGGAGAACATACGATTTTTGGTTTTCTGGGCCTGGCTAACCTCACTCAGGGTGATGTTCTCCAGTTCCATCCATTTGCTTGCAAATGGTAAGATTTCATTCTTTTTCATGGCTGCATAAAATTCCATTGTGTATAAATACCACATTTTCTTAATCCACTCATCAGTAGTGGAGCATCTTGGCTGTTTCCATAACTTGGCTATTTCCACAGCTCCTTTTCACTGTCTCTTTCTTTGACAACATCCAACTCTTATTTGTCACTAATTGCCAGGAGATAGCTTTCTTGTTTTCAGTAATACCATGGGGCATGATTTGCCCCACAGAACTTATCCATTCAAATAGAGATTCTTTTGGAGAGATAGTTCCCTAAGGAAGTGTTTGAGATTTCTCTTATTAGCTGATTCTTTACCCAGTGTTCAATGAGGCAACCTAGAGTTTGTGCATACCTCCAATTAATCTACCAAATATAATAACATCCTTCACTGTTGTTTTCACATTTAGGCTTGAACTTCATCTTTTTTTGTAGGTTAAGTCAATAAGAGATTCAGAACTCTGTTTTATAGCCAGCCTCTCTTGTCTACTCCTAGGAAAAATCTCTTCGCCATAACTCTACAACAACATTGTAAGTGATAGCCTGTGTGTCATTCCATTTGTGTCTTTACCATAATGAAATTACTAAGTTAGGCCAACTTTATAAAGCAAAGAGGATTATCTTGACTGATGATTGTGGACTTACAAAGTTGAACGGCCCCTTCTTGCTGGCAGAGCCCTGACACAGGGCAGAGCCTCATATCAAAACCTAAAAATGGGGTTTGCATTTCAACACACGAAGCATTTGGGACATTGGAACCATATCCAAGCCATATCACCCTGAATTAGGAGCTTGTTTGTCAGAAATAGGTTGAGTTGGTAGACTTGGTCTTCTTGGCTCACCTCCTATAGCATAAAACATCCTCCTTATTACCCATGAAAACCCATTCTCAATGACAACTTGACCAAGGTAGGTCCTTTTAGTGGGAACTTGTTGGAAGATGTAGCCACTACCTCTCTGCTGTATTTTCCTAGTACTAAGCCTCAGGAACTTGTATTTACATTAATGAGACATAATAACACCCTGTCTTCTTGGACAGATAACCCTGCAGTTACAGCTTGAAGGAGAAGATGCCCTTTGTTCTTGTTTGTACTACTCTGAAGTAGATTTCCCTTCTTGCTGAACTGTGAGGGTGGTAGCAGTGAACAGATTTTGGTTCATATATCATAGACTCTATTACTGAGTTCTAGTACATTTATTAAATAAAATTTGCTTTATTTTTTAGGCCTTTAAGACTTTTATGAGAATTAAATTTTTTGTAGTTATTATAGCTGTTTTTCTAGGTAGTGTGTCTGTGAAGTTTCTCAAATTGTCATGCCAAATATTTAACAAACAAAAACAAACACTAAAACAAAAGTGAAATTAACAAAAACACACAAAACTGAAGTTTGTATTAAAAAGTCTTTTGCAAGAGATATATACCTTCCACTAAATCTTGAGGGATAACAATGAATTCAGTAATCAGTAAAGGGAAGAATTGAGTTATTTTTAGTTAGGTTAACTGCCCACTGTCTTTTATAAGACAACAAAGACTACAGAAATTATAATTACCAGGGCATACTTTATTAGCCAATCACTTTTTAGTGCACTGAGTGCAATGTAGGTTTGCTTTGAATTTTTCAGGAAAAATCACTACAGAAAACTAAATGGAAAGGAAACAGCTCTGCTGAGCATGTGTGAGATGCTAAATTTTATTCATAAACTACAGAAAAGGAAGTGTCTTGAAATATAATATTTGAAATGCAACTAAAAAAGAAGGCATTATTTCATGAATTTAGTAAATGTGGGTGATTGTTAAGTGTAAAAAGTAAGTTGGATTTGGTTTAAATATGATACATATAGTGTATGCCATGAGATCTGTACAGTTGTTAAAGTTATATTGTAAATTTATTTTTGAGTTTTCCACAGTCCAAAATAAGAAAAAGAATTCTAAAATGTCCATTGTCTATTTAAATTTAAAGTAATTATTTGCTTGTAGAAGTGTTGTGAAAATGAATTATGATTGATTGAAAGAACGTTCTCTGTCATTCCTGGTCTTACAACAGTGTTAATTAATAGTTCTCTGATCTTTCCTGGGTTCTTACAAAAAAGGTTAACAATATTTTACTCTGGGCCCCTGGAAAAGGTAAATACCCTCTCATTGCAACTACCATATATGGGAAAGGACATATTACTTTAATGTTGAAAGTTACCCAAAAGTAGCCACAGAACTTCTCTTTTGTACTTGAATTTTACCTCTGCTGATCATCCAGGTCTAAGAAATAGTTACAGTGAATTGCAATTATGAGAGACACAAGAGAGATTGAAGAAAAATGGGGCCATGAACTTCATATAATTATCATTTTACTAAAATAGTGAACAGAAAGTCTGTACATGCTTGTTGCCATGTACAGTGTGTGTGTGTTTGTGTATGTGTGTGTATAAAATAACAGAGAGGGAAGGCCATATTAACAGACTTGGCATAGTCAACCATTGCTGTTGAACCTGATAACCTGATTCAATAGACTAAAAATGTCTTTATTTGAAAAAGAACAAGTTGTTGTTTAAAGGGTAGGATACCTTTTCCTTGGACTTTCATTTTCTTATGACCATACTGCTATTATTCACTTTCTATTCATACATATATTTTATTTAGTCTTTCCTGGTCACTGGCTATTTATTAATTAGAGGTTAGATTGAATAAAATATATCTAAGAGAAGGTTCCCATAGTTATTTATGAAAGAGTAAGTATCATAGAAATGAAGAAGCCACAATTCTTGCAATTGAAACAGAATTATAAAAGAAATTAAAAGTTAAAGGGACTTCACTAGGGTGAAATAATAATATAAGTGAAATTATGAAAGTTAATTTCTGCAGTTTCTTGGGGAGGGTTGCATATTATGAATGTGATTTTGGGAATATTAATGGTTGTAGAATTCACTAGAATTCTCATATTTGAATTCAAACTTCAAATATTGGTCAACTTTGAGATAAATATTCATAAATATTTCAGTTCTTGGCAGTGATTACTTACCTGACTTTATTATGTGTTATGAAAATGGATCATGGTTGAGAGGAAAAAACTGAAAAACATTAGAATAACACATGATTATGCAAAATATTTTTCCCTGCATAAACAGTTGATATTCATGGTACTATTGATGTTGACAGTTACCAAAGATAGTAGCTAGAATACCCTCAGATGAATGTCTAGTACTGTGTGAGGACTTTCATTTTTCTTGTGTAGTATTTACAATAATTGCATAAATAATGTCTTAAGTTCTTGAGATTCAGTTTCCATAGGAATAAAATGTCATTAAATAACTTGCTCATGAGCATGTAGGTAATAGGAAGCAAAGATAAGGCTCTAAACTTTATTGCAAACACTACTCCTTTTTACATTCTTGGAGCTGCTATTAAGCTTATGTTCAGGGCATATAAGAGATATAAACTTTTTAGGACATAATTATTCTGCATTTAAATGTAACTTTGAAGAGTTTTATTGAGTTGATAAAATATAAAATGTCAGTTCATTGTCTTAGATGTGTTACACTTTTTTAGTCATTTCATTCTATTGACACTAGAGAGTACATATTTTCTTAATGAATAATGTATCAGTTCATTTGCCATAAAAGAATAAATGCAAAATGGTGTAACATGTAAGTCATTGATGCCATCACATCATTTGATTTTGGGGAAATTATGTTCCACTAGTAAAGTGATAGGCATTCCGTGGAATAGTATTCAAGTCATCCACGGTCAACCAAATTAGAATGTTTCAGAGTACCCATGGTGAGTAACTCAATTCAAAACTTGAGGTACAGCCAGGGGGGGTTAACCAACTTTAAATTTGTAACATGGCTATGACTAATTGGTGTGTGCTTTAGAAGTTACTTTCATATTTAACAAAAAATATGTGTTTGAAAACTTTGAAGATCTGAACTTAATCAATTGTCGAAAAGAGAAGTTTGATATACCAAACGCAAGTTTGTTTATTCAGATTCAAAAGTCAAACATTTAGTTTGCACATAAATATTCATTGCCACAGAAGCAAAATAAATAATTGGCCATCTCCAATGCATTCTGTATAATTTACAACAGATCAAAAGTTTATTAAATGGTAAAGTCAAAGTGAAACTGTATTACATTTATTGCAAGTGAAAATCATACCATGGCCCAAGCCAGCAATCAGCAATGCATCAATAGAACAACTAGATCTCTGTCTCTGTCTCTGTCACTGTGTGTGTGTGTGTGTGTGTGTGTCTGTGTATGAAATTTTTTTAACTTAAAGATTTAAGAATTAAGGATTATATATTGAGTTCTCTGCTATGGGAATTGACCTGGAAAAATCAGATTATCTACTTACATGAAAATTTTTATGAAAATGACAATATTAAAATGACTTGGACTAACCTTACCTAAGAATATTTCAAAGTTAATTTTAATAAACATAAAATTTATAAAATATATGAATCTTCATCTATAATTTTATTCCTTTTATGGTTGTTCCAGACCCCTTCTCAAAAAGTGATTTGGTTCTGGCCTTATGCTGAGTTTTAAATCTTCATTTTATGAAGTATTCATCCAAAAAAGTAACAGTTCAAAATGGGTCATGTCCTAACCAAGATAAACAGTGATCTAAATAATTGTTGCATACAATATTTTTCTCTGAAACAATAGATTTTATCAATAAAATAAGGCTTGCTTCATCAAAGAAAGCTCAATTTGTTCAGATACAGATGTTTCAAGCTAAATTCCAGAAAATGGTGTTTGAATAATAGCTTTTTTTTTTTTTTCTTTTTCAGTATTCAGGCACTTTCTATTTTTCCTTATTGAGTGGTCAGACTCCATAGCTGCCATTTGAAAACATCCTAGTTTAGGAATGTGGAAATGGATGAAATAAGGAAAAGTTGAGTTGCACGTTGAAATGAAATACCCTCAATGCTGATGTTATGTTTTCCTTCCCACAGGGAACCACAGTCAGATATCACGAGTGCCCGTTGCTATTAAAGTGCTGGATGTCAATGACAACGCCCCTGAATTCGCATCCGAATATGAGGCATTTTTATGTGAAAATGGAAAACCCGGCCAAGTAAATATCTCCATGTTGTTAATGCTGAATATGTTTGTATACAACTGTCTCATATTTAATTAGCTTGCTTGATAGTGTGCATTTGCATCATTTATGATCTTCAGAGTCACAGGCAAGAAACATCCCAATGGGAACAGAAAGGGGTTCTTTGTCTTCCTCAGATGTTAATTCTCTTCCTACCTAAGACCAAATGAACTCCTAAAAGTAGGGCAACCTGTTCCACCATGAACCCAGAGCCAAATCACTTTCTTAAAATATATTGGGATATCAATGATAACTGAGGAACTTCTTAGAGTGCTGGGACATGAATTTTAACCTTCAATTATAGGAAGCAAGTGCAACACTCATGGGGAGGTGATTTTTGTTTTATATCAGACATATGGACAATACATATAGCAGAAAACAAGAACACCAGTGACTTATCAGAGATTTCAGGAAGTAGATACTGAAACCTAGACAAATGTAGATATATTTATGTAAATATAAGATGAACAACATGTTTTAGATATGCATTTAAAGCACTTAAAATTTTTGTTGTGATGGGACAGTTTTTTTTATTTTTTTAACTTGCCACATATACCATAGATAAGAACAATGAAGACAGGAAAAAGAAAAAGAAAGCAAAACAGAAAGACAAAAAGATTAAAAGAAAACAGGAAAGAAGGAACAAATGAAGGGAAGGAGAAGGGAAGAAAGGAAAGGAGGAAAAGAGGGAAGGAGGGAAAAGGAGGGGGAAGAAGGAAAGGGAAGGAGGAAGAGTTAAACAAGAATAAAAACCAAAACAAGAATCTGTTCTACTCTGAATGTCAAAATGGAAATAGCCTATGTAAAGTTCTACAAAACCATAAATGTAATAGATTTATTTTAACAAGGTGCCAAAGTACTGTATGTTTAAGAAATTTATTATTTTTCAACTTCCTAATTTATTTCTGGATGGTGACATTTTAATTTAAATAAACAGCAGCTGACAGCATGACACTGGAGTTGTTAATCCAACTATTCTTGTGCTTCATGTGGGTGTTAGGAATTAAACTTACTATTTGCCAAGGAGCTTACCTGACAAGAGTCAGATTTTTTCCCCTAAAGAAAGGAATAGCACAGTAGAACTATGCTTATTTAATTATTACAAAAGGTGAGTATGTTACCTGCCCATAAAACAGTGGGCAATTTCCCCTAGACTACTCTCACATATCTAAACAATTGTTTTGTCTGTAGAAATATGACATCCCCTACACACAATAAAGGTAAAATTTTAAATAATGAAATTGCTTAATCTTTTAAGCATTTAGACATGTTGTTCTCATCAAAACATTCAGCTTTAGCAGTCATACACTTTTATTTTAATAATATTCTAACATTAGCATAAATGTTTCTTAACTTCAGCATGTGGAATTTCTGTCAATGATTCATATCTTTTGAACATCTTCATTTTTGATTCTTTGGGGATGGAGTGTGTGTGTATGTGCGTAGTATATATGTGTGTGTGTATATACACATATATCTGTAAATATCATTTAGCAAAGTTAGTGTGTTGAGTTGGCAGAGAGAATTTGATCAAAATATGGCAGATCAAATTCAAGTATATGGTTGTTGTGTGGACCAGAAAATTGCTAGGATATTGTAGCTAATAACAGACATAAGTTAAGCTATTTATCTGTCACATAGAATCTATGAAATACATTAGGATTTAAATTACACTTCATTGCTCATGCAGAACTCATCACACAAGTTCAGAGTGTCATTGACTCTCACATTCCAAAAACTCAATATTGGCTTCATATGTGATATTCCCAAGCACGTTTCTTGAGTCTCTAGTAATCTGAAAGTTTACTCCGTGTATTTTAACTACTATCAAAGTTTTAATGATTTCCCAGCAGTTATTCTTATCTTTAGGAAAAAAATACATTGTTTCTTCACTTTTTTTATTCAAGATCATAATAAAAGACTTGATTCTTTGTTTTATGGTTTTGCCAATGAAAATAAATGACTCATTAGTGAAGAAATGCTCATGGTTTGAGTGTGTCCACTGCACCATATTATCCTTTAATTTATACATGTTTAGTAGAGTTTATCAGTTATATGAAATGATCAATTTTGGACTGTTGAGCTTTGCTTTTGGACATATGGCTCACTGCTTGAGGCATATACCTTTGTTTAGAGAATTTTCTTAAATTATTTGAACCCTTGGTGTCTGCCAGAATTCCTATTTCATGCCTTATGTCATTCCTAGGTCATTTTTAATGCTCTAATTTTTATATTTAATGTTTTCCCAAATACATATCTGTCACCCATATAACATAGTGTTTACTTGCAAACGATTGACATATATATGTTTTAATCACCTCTTGTAATAACACACAAATGGCTGACTCATTTTGGAATTAAAATATTTTTTCTCATATGATCACACTGTCATGAAAAATAAATATTAAAAACTGAATTAGCTTTAAATTCATAATTATCTCAATATTTTCAGCAATTAATGTTGGCATTACAACAGCCTCAGAAAAGTAATGCAAGTGAAATTCAAGTGTATTGTTTGCCTGGAAGCTTGGGTTTCAGGCTAAACTCAAAAGGAATCACCTTCCTGGGAGATGCTGCAGCTCTTTAGCAATAATCAAGAGCAAGCCACTAAAAACACCCCATCTGTATAAAATCACTGGACTCTGAGGGACTATGTAAAGAGGTTTTAAAACATCTTACAAAATGAAAACCAGCATCAGTACAAACATAGAGGATCTATTGCAACTTACTCTTTCTCACATAATTTGACTCATCTAAACTCAGAGTTTAAAAGATGAAACAAAGGAGGCCCCTTTTCTTATCTGCATAATAACCTGTGTTAGAAGAGGTACAGGTACACATTGAAACACAATTTGAAAGCATAAATGGAAATTATACCTGCTTCTACCACGTTATGGTCTTAAGTAAAAGGTGACTTTTCAAAGAGTATCAATGACTGCCACAGGAAAATTGAGGTCACAGACTATTACATAAAATCAACCTGAATCCCTTTTGACTAGAATCCTTTTAAATAATTCTTCAGTTACATAATTAAAGAATAGTATTTTCTGATTGCTAGTTCCTTTATTTTAAAACAAAATCTAATAGTTACAGGTTGAGTTGTATTAAGTCAAAAGACATCAGATGGTGTGCGCGTGTAGGCTCCAATGAAGGTACGATATGGTCTTCTACAGATTACTTGACTCTCAGTTTAATAGAATAGATAAAAAAGACACATTTCACCCATACCTCTCTCATATGCTAGGCAATAATGAGGGTTATACACTTCAGGTTAAAAATATTAGAAAGAAAAATGTATGTCTGTCAGTTCACATTTCTGTTAGGGTAGTAGGAGTTTGTCATAGAGTATTGACTATATACCAAGTACATGTTAGGGCTTTGCTAGATACTGAGAACTTAGTGGCATACAACACCTAAAAATCAGCATTATTTCAACACAGAATATTCTCTCTGGAAAATATGTCTTTAAATTAGAAATGAAAAATTTACAGTAAAATCCTCTGAATAGAAAAAGGAGGCTGAAGGGATGTTGGGAGATGGAGCTATCTCATGAAAAGAGTACTTTAATGTAGGACAAATCCCAACAGGGACAGAAAACATCTACTGAGTACTAGAAAAGAGTCAACGGGGCATAAAGCAGGTTGTGTGTGAAGAGAAAGGTAATCTGGTCTGACAGGTGAAGGAACAGGTAACAAACATGTTCTTTCAGTATGTTTAACCACACCACATCCAAAACCGAACATGAAAGAGCAATACAGACCTTTGGTGACCAGTGTTGGCTAAAGATCCTTTCCATAACCTCTTTGTGCATTCTATCTCTTTAAAAGGATTTTATCTCAGATGCTAATATCTTATGTAGCATACACACATTAAGAATATCTTGCTTCAAATGGTTCATCATCACAGGAACTGAGCTGAGTTCTGTCTCTCTAGGTGTGAGTCAAAGCCAATCGTTAAGTCTCAGAAACTGCTCATTGTCTGAAAGTTAGCTAGGTAAAAAACTGCTAGAACTTTTCGTTCTTTTAAGAAAAAGCTTCCTCAAAACTATGAAAAAATCTAGTACACTATAATTTAAGCTTCAACACCATCTATATGATATCTGCTGTTTAATGTTGAGTAATTATGTCTGTGTTTAAAAAAAAGTAAAAGAAAAACAAATCAAAACCTTTTCATTTTCTTCCATGAATCTCATCTTTCTATTTCTGAAGCAATAAGAAGTTTATTTACTATGAGAATATCATGTTCACAAAGATATACAGTAACCCATATTTCTGGATGATATATATCTAGTCCATACTTGGCTCATAAAGGATATTAACAAAATATTTGATGTATGTTTCTAATTCACTTCATAAAGCATTGACAAATATTTTGTAGGTCAATTTATCAGATATTACTGTTAGAAACACTTGTTTTATTCCCAGACCCACAGCATACATGCTAACCTCTGGATGAAAAATTGTTCATTTATTTATTGAACAATATTTATTATGTATCTACAAGATGCCAATTATTATAATATGATCTGGGGAAGCTATGAAAGGATAAAAAATATTCTTATGAAGCTTAATGAGGAGTAGATTATAAAGAATTTAGCATGAAAAATAATATAATTTAAATTTTAAAAACTGGGTATAAATATACATTAAAATAACTAACCTGAGGAGAACAAAAAAAGCTTAGGAATTAATAGTGTTGCCAGAGAAAATTACATTTCAAGTGGATGTCATTTAAGCTGAAACTGGAAAAATGAAAAAGGACTAGGCATGAAAGTGCTTCTAACCAGGAGCATGAACATGTATGCACACCTGAAGGGAGAAAGACCTCCACTTGAAGAATTGAAGACATCTCTGTCTAGACTGTAATAAGCAAGAATGAGATTGGACAGAAAGTTTCCCGTTTGAATAAAATCTGTACACACCACATACACATAAATAAATGCTAAAGCAGGAAGAGCAGTTAGGAAGCTTTCTAACTGCAAAAAATATGGGTAGTTTGGTCTCAGGAGTCAGCAATGCAGAGGAAGAGATGCAATTGAGAATGTCACTTGTTTACATACATGAAAAATATAAAACTGGTATATAATCTACATCACTACAAACTTGGTGTTTGTAACCACATTTCACAGACATGGAAGCTGGAGCTGATAAAAGAGTATGGCTTTTTCCTAAGGCCATAAAAAGTGGCAAAAATGTGCCTCAAAGTCAGCTCTTGAAGGTACCACTTTCCAGGCTCTCTGAATACTTCTCAAGGAAGAAAACTTTGAAATTGCATTGCCTGTATGACACAGAAAAACAAACATGAGTATAAGATTCTGATCAAAGGTGAGAACTGGTTCTAAAGAAAAAGTAACTCACGTCATCAATAGCATTCTTTACTGAAGAGCATTTCCTGAAACCTTAGATAAAAAGAAATAAAGCTTCATGAGAAAAGTAAAGATAATTATCCCTTGATAAACACAGAAATGAATCGGCTTTTGACTTTATATTTTAGTTTCCTTGGGTCTTTTTCTAATAAATATGAAACAATAAAATGAAATTATGGCATTTCATAACACTCGTGAAGCAATAAATATAAGAGATTTAATTTTAAGTTTCCTGCCAGCAGGCATCTTTCATGATCTATCTGCATACACAAGAAGGAGACAGGATTGATTTTAAAACAGATGAAATAAAAAATCTCAAAAAAAATTTATGAAATACTATTTTCACTTTATTTTTGGGTGGAATAAGAATATGATAAATTAATGGAATGCAAAAAAAGTAACAATATTTGAAGAAACCATATATTGCAAAACATCATCGCAAAAAGTATCATTAATAGAAACATGACTTCCAGAGCATAATTTTGACAAAAGAACAGAGCATAGGTGAAAAAATATAATTGAATGGTATGGAGTAGAGTGGTATAAATGTGAGTCATACCTTTAATATTTACCAGTTTTTTTGACTTGTAGTCACAAAATAGATCAACAGATAGATATAATATATAGGTATGCATATATTTACAATCCAAATCAATACATGTAGTTACTAGTAATTGTAGGTTTGGGCATACATAATTTGAAAAATCTGAAATCCAAGCTGCTTCAAAACCAAAAAAAAATTTTGAGAACAAACATGATGTCACAACTGGAAATTTTCACACATGACCTCAGGTAACTGTTCACTTTCAAAACATAGGCAACTGATTATGTCCTGTATGAATGACCTTCAGCTTCTGTATATAGGTATATATGAAAAATAAATGGATTCCAAGTTTAGACTTGTGTCTCACTTCCAAGATATCTCACTACATCTATGTAAATATTCCCAAATTTGAAAAAAAATCTGCAAATTTGCCATACTTCTTGTTTCAAACATTTTAGATAAGGGTTCTCAATCTGTAGATATGAAGTATCAAATCCTAAAAAGCAAAATATACTTGATTAGTATTGTGTTTGTTAGTTTTGTTCTTATTGTTATGTCTTTGGGGGCTGGTTTGGAGCAGCACACTATAAATGATTCCAAAATGGGTTAATAAAATAGAGGACAATCTATCATTCTGTAGCCAATAACTCCTTCCTCTGATCATTTCCAACTGTTTTTTTGTCAAGGGTGAAGGAAGGAAGCATAATTTTATCATTTTATCCTTTCCCGTAAGAATCTGTGAGATTTTTGTTTTTATCTTTTCACATTGGCTGGAACATGTAGGAGAATATAATATTTAAATCTTTTTAGAACTGTTTGTGTAGTCCCTGTAAAGCATCAGCTGAACATCTTGTGTGATTACAAACACTACATATTTTTTTCCTGGTCCCCAGTCTGGTTGAGTTTGATGATCCACAGAGAAAATGGTATAAATGATCATTTGAAAATCTTAGGATATTACATACTGATCTATTCTTATTTTATTTTTCATCTGTAAACAACTAGATAAGAAATTTGGATGGGAGACAAGTAGACACAAGGGTATGCACATCCATTCGTTCATAGAAGTCAGGATGAGGAATATAATTTTGAGTAAAATCATATTGTCTTTATGTAGCAAGAAGTTTCAAGCCTAGGCTTTTGTGCTAAGCACATAAGTTGTACTCAATGTTGTACTAGAGGATTGTTATATTATTGAAAATGCAGAGGAATTAATGATTGCAATGCTGTAACCAACAAGGTATGTAGATACAATACCTTCATTTAAAGGTTGAAAATGCCTTCCAGATCTTTAAGACTCTGATGAAGTATTACAGGCTAGCATTTTTAAAAGTGAAATTCTGAGAATTTCTGAGAAAAATTCATACTATATCCTATCAATCCACAGTGTTGTTTGGTGTGTGGGTTGTGTATATGTGTGTATGTATTTCCCTAATAAGTTAAAGAAATACTGAATTAAACAAATTTAAACAGAATTATCTTCTGTTCATTTTGTTTAACTACAATTTTTCTGAGTTTATAAATACATACGAGTCTCCAACAGCATTTTATAGTAATTGGCCTTCACCACACTTATTTGGTTATAAAAATCATTCAGATTTCATGCTAAGGATATATAGAAATCTTGGACAATGGATACAGTTGTAAAATGTTGCTTTTGAACAACAAACACTAGGACACATTTCGTCTTAGATAACAATGTCTGTAATTATAAGGAGACATTGGGATATATTCCTGTCAAGTAATAAGATGGAACATGGAGAAAAGATTGAAAAGCAGTTGAGACTTCTGAGCTATTCTGAAAACTATGGTTTTTACTTTACTAATGAATGTAACTGTAGAAGGACTTATGAAAAAGGTAATAGAAGAATTGGTTTATTTTTAATATTGATGAATTAAGTTGTGTGCAAAACATGAGATATGCTCGGCAAAAATAAAAAATAAAAAAAAAGAAACTGGAAAATACAAACAGGCATATCATTCAAAAAACCTTGCTTTGTATTTATTTACTTCAATTTATTGTCAGCAAAGATGAGAAGGATGAAACAAACAAACAAAAACCAGCACTGAAAAAATTGTTGAAATTCTACAGTGAGTTATGAAGGCAAAAGTCCTAAATATCTACCCAGTAGACTGAGAAATTCATGTACTCTGTAAAAGAGACATAGAACCTTATCTGCATCCTTCTGCTGTATTTTCTATAGGTCACACCTCTAAGATACATGTTCTATATAGCACTCTAACACATTTAGGAAAAGGTGTTCATGAAAAAACAAAATAGGGTCATGGGAAAAACACTGTGAATGGAAAGAAAAAGACAAATCTTATTTGAGACTACACTGTCATGTAAAGTATACCAAACATTGTGGTAATATCATTTAGATGGATATGACTGGTAATTATATTTAAAATATACACTTTTGAAATAATTAGGGATAATTGGGTCATTGCAAGATTATGATACAATTTCTCAAATACATCTATTTTTATCTTTTCTCAATCATGAGTGTTACAACTTGATTTTTCCTTTTATGCATATTTTTTATTTTTAAAAACCCCTCTTTTAGGAATTAGTTTTCATCCTTTTTTGTTTTGTTTTATTTGTTTTTTGATACTATATATTCTGATAATAGTCATGGACTTCTTCCTAATTTAAATGTATATATAGATGTCTTCAAATAATTTCACTGTCAATTGATGAATCTCACTTGTGGATCATTCATTCCATCCTGAGGTGAAGACTGCTTCTCTAAGACATAAGCAGTAGTTTTTTAAAGAAGATATTAATAATCAGAAATTAACTGCCAGTAGTAGAAGAACTGAGGGAAAATTAACAGCAAGTATGCTCTCTCACATTTGACACTTTCTGATTCACATATCAACAGGAGAATTTCAAGAAAATAAAAATTAGGTTTTACCTAAGTAAGTGACAGTGTGCTTCGGTTTCAGACATCCGGTTCACTATTGTTGCCAAGTCTTCCTATAAAATACACATGCATTTCTGAAGCCTTGATAAAAATCCCAAAAGTTGCAACATATTAGCCTTCTCTCACCTTTCTACACTTAGAACTATGAATTCTAACTTCTTATTTGGTTGTGAATTTACTAATCATAATCTATAGGAAACCATTATACTACTAAAACACAGGACACGAGCAATATGGATAGATGAGTAATATTCACAAAGTTTCCAAAGTATTAGAAGCCCAAGCTGAATTTAACTGAAATACATGCAGGGATGTGTGAACATCAGCAAGATTTTGAGGCAACCCGACTTACTGGGGAGGAGAGACTTAGAAAATTTGTAATCAGACATATCTAGGATAAGACATTATACATTATGTCTTTGATTCTCTATTGTGCTGATTAGTCTTTTAATGCTTACATCTTAAAGCATTTTGAGGATTCCTAATGATGTAAAAATATCCCTGTCATCATTTGTTTATTAATCTATCAATTAATTCATGTAGTCAATGCTTTCTAAACATTTTCCACATGCCAGACGTTGTTCTAATAGCAGTGAGGTAGAGAGACTCTCACAGATTATTATGCTTGGCACCTAAGAATAAATCAATAAATCACAAGCAATATTCTAATAGACCCCATGATATTAGTATATTTGTTAACAGAGCACGTCACTAGAAATGTGTTGTTTGCTGACTGCTTGCCTTTTTGAAAGTTAATAATGGCAGTGATACTCTACTATTGCTAAGTACTCTTCTTAATGTATACCAATCCAAAATAAAATCTAATAACGATAAAACAATGATTTGGATTTAGAATTATGACATATATATACAAATATGTGTTTTGGCAGAACTGGGGTTTGAACTCAGGGCCTCATGCTTGTTAGGCAGGCACTTGAGCCACTCTGCCAAGATTTAGAATTATGGATAAACCATGAATAATGTTTTCTTAAGAGTAGGAATTAAACTATGGTACATAATTTTCAATTTCTTTTTCAGCTTCATGCCTTAGAAACATTATTTATTTCAAATACATGGTCTCATGAATATTCTTCTCCCACTGAAATTCAAACATGGCCCTGAAATTCATGTCCTCATAACAACATCCCAGATATGATTTGCTTTGTTTTGGTAGGAATATATCTGTATCTGTTGTTCTCAGATTATCTTGAAGTTGAATAAATTGCACAATAAAGTATTTTCAGTTGCATTCTAACTTTATAGGTAGAAAAATAAATATTTAAACTGAAAGTTGTATTCATATTCCTAAACAGTTATAACATAACTTTTATGTTATTTACATTAAATAGTTGTCTAATTATTTTAATAATCAACAGAGGTTATAATAGCCATCTGTGGGAAATTACCTGAGTAATTTCCATTTGCCATCTATTCAGTAGGCTTGTATAATATACCTCTGTGGAGGTGTACTTCTTTAAAGAAGTATATTCTTTTCCTTCTAATTCAAGCTAAGATTATCCAAATGTTATTACATCAGTAGAAATTTCACTTTTCTTAATGTGGGTATCTTAATGCATTTTAATGGCACAAAGTCATTCAACTGATCTCCAGGCATCACTTTTATACAAAATGCCCAGGCAATGGCCATCTACATTAAAACAAAATGAAATGTCAGGGTTGACCCTAAATCTTGCACAGCCAGTTTATTGGATAGTTGAATGATTTAAAGACTCACCATTTTAACTACTTTCTTCCCAATAATCATGCACTAAATTTACTTGAGTTAGATAATACAAACTCTCTTAATGGATAATGATAAGGAACTGTGAATATCAATCTTTTTTCTCAACTCAAAATAATGGTTTTCAGGCTTGAATATGTGCCAGAATCATACAAAACTTGTGCAGATTGCTAGGCCCTAATGCAAGAATTTCTAGTTCAATAATTTTGAGGGTAAGACTCAAAAATTACTATGTCCTGACTGACATAGTGGGAAAAAAACATATTTGACATGTGTGATGTTTACACCCAATTTGTGAAATGTGGCATGACAAGTAGTTACATGCTTTTACTATATACCAGCTAAATTATTGAATGATTTTTGCTTTTAGTTATGGTGTCTTAGCTTATCAACTAACTCTCTTGTAGGTATATTCAATATCATATAAGAACCTTTTCCAGGCAGATTACTTAAAACTACTATGAATGGTCTTTGTCCATTAGGTATACTATAGTAATCTATTTAATTATGATCAATCTCCACTCCAGAGTACCAAGAAATCTTCTGTATACTTGTCCTATACTTCACACTCAATCATATGCTCCATGAGTTATTTCTTCAACAGTTAGATTTGGGACTAGAAGTTCTATAAAGACAAGACTGGGAAAATGGGAGAGAAGCTGCTATATCTACTCACTAGAAGACTCTTCTCATTCCCTTGTCATTTTACTTTCCTTTTCTTTCTTTCCTTCTTCCCTCCCTCCTTCCTCCCTTCCCTCCCTCCCTCTTTCCTTCCCTCTCTCCCTCCTTTTCTCCCTCCTCCTTTCTTCCTGCTTTCCTTCTTTCCTTCCTTCTTTTCCCTTCCTTCCTTCCCTCCCTCCCTCCACCCTTCCCTCCCTGCCTTCCTCCCTCCCTCCCTTCTTTCCTTTCATCTTCTCTTTCTCTTTCTTTCTTCCTTCATTTGTAATAATGAGGTTTGAACTCAGGGGATCATACTTTAGAGGCAAGTGCTCTACCCCTTGAGCCACATACCCCACCCTATTTGTTTTAGTTTCATTTTAAAGATAGAGTCTTGCATTTTTGCACAGACTGATATTGTCCTACTATCCTCCTATTTTGACTCCCCACACATCTGAGACTATAGGCATGTACCACCACTTAAGGCTTGTTTTTGAGATAGTGTATTGTTAGCATTGTTCCCCAGGCTGGTCTCCCATCTCAACTTTCTGTGCAGCTGGGAATATAAGAGTCCATCATCATGCCAGTCTTCATGTACTAACATGCACATCCTGCACAGTTGTTCCTAAGTGGTCAGATCTTTTTTGTTGTTGCTAAATACTTGTACAGTCATGCTGTCTGAAGGAGCTATCTATGTTTCTAACCTATATTCCTGATTTTCATGAAAGCATAACCCCAGGGCATCTCTTTGAACATAAATGTCAAGGCAAATGTGCTATGTGGTTAGCTGTAGTAAATACAATTCAATTCTCTTCTAATCTGATAGCATTGTGTTTCTGTTTGTGTAATACCAGAGATGTTCCACTTATCAAAGTGCCATCTCATCAATAACTGGCAATGTCCCTAATAAAACAGCAACAGCAACAATGACTATGACTAACATTTCACTGAACATTTAGTAAGAATGAGACTCTGGAACAAAATGTTTACATCAATAGTCAAGAGAATTCTATGAGAAAGCATACTCTTGGCATTTTAGGCACTAAAGGAAAGTGGGTTTCAGAAAGAGCAAAGGAACCAACTCCCTCAATCTTATACTAAAAGTAAGGAGTAAAACTGAGAGTTCAATAGGGGCAGTTTAATTTCAAATTCTTTTCTTATAATGACTACCTCACTCTCTTAACCATAAGTTATATTTTTTGCATTTTGTTCTATGTTGTGACTCAAATTAATTACAATTATAGTAAGCATGAGACATTTTAACTAGACAAGGTTCTTAAAAAATTCAAACACAAAGTAATATATGCTACATTTAAAAAATCGAGAAATGGAACTTAAAAGAAATTATAGCAATCCTAAATTTCATGCATTGCCAATCATATGCTATGTACTTGATATAATGCAAAATACCAACATTGTTAAAAGTTTGGAAATTGTGGTTCACATGTTTGTTTAGATCATAAGCTATAAGACAATGTGATTCTTTCACAAAATGAATTATTTTCTCTTTAATGAAATTTGTGTAGTGCAATGGGACATAAATGTTTAAACAGACAAATATAGAATCATTTTTATACTAAATCTGTTATCACATTGGTGGCTATGCTTCTTTGACATTTCTTATAGGAATTATATGGTAGTTATTTCCAATAGAAGGTTAAACTATACTTTATGTTAGTTTTTATCTTATGTTTCATATTGAAGTGCTAAATATCTTGGAATCATAAATAAGAATCAAGATTATTCTTTGACATCCCAAGTAGCAACTTAGCATTAAGTTAGTGAAGTTTTGCAAATGAAACAAGCACATTCAATAGGCACTGATTCCAAAAATCTGTATCTACCCAAACAGTTCTCTGAACAGTGGTAATTCTTCTAATCCCTGTAAATTATTCATCTCAGGGTACACTCCAAAGCATTGTTTGCATATGCTATCCACTAGCTTTAAAAACAGTATTCATTATTGGGATGGAACAGATGCAGCTCATCAGAAAGGTTTGTTGCAGCGATGTTTGTGCCGAGGAACATTCTATTTGGCAAACACTTGTAATCTGATGAGTAAAATGAAAGAAGAATTGTGAGGATTCATGATTTAAGTCCTTTACCTCCAACATCCTCCAAAGAGCCACACTGTTGTCACTGTAACAATTCCAAATCTCATTCTAGATGCCCGTAAATACTCAAATTGGAAAGAAACCTGTAATTGCCCAGTGGAATTTTCAAATATACTTAACTTTGCTATTTCAAGCCACAGACACCAAATGGACATGAAGGTAATGTTCTTAATTTTCATCAACTTATCAAAGCTGTGGTTTTATAGTGATGATTTTTTCTTCTACTTCTTGGCACAAACCATCCATAACAATTTAGAAAGCTGAAAGCTAAGAGTTTTTGGGCCAAAAAATCACACCACCGAAGGGATATCATTAAGATTTTAAAGACAATAGGAGTCCTCTGATGTAATCAGAAATGCTGATGTTAATTTTATGTTACAGGTTATTCAAACAGTAAGTGCAATGGACAAAGATGATCCCAAAAATGGACATTATTTCTTATACAGTCTTCTCCCAGAAATGGTCAACAATCCAAATTTCACCATCAAGAAAAATGAAGGTAAATATATTAGCTTTATGACATAGGGTAGAATGTAATTTGGAATGTGGTGTTCAGTTTTATAATATAATCAAAAAATATCATTAAACTAATTTTTTTCTTCACCCCTAAGTGGTTGAAATTCAGTTTATCAGCCTAATAGCATGGTAATTACATCACTTCCACTTGCCAATATTGAAACAATAGATAAGAAAAATTGTTAATGTGAAAGTTAATTTTATCCCAGGGAATACCTGAATCACCTTACTTGAAAAATTGAAAAGAGTAGGCTTTAACTCCTGTGAAAGCTTCCAGGAACTTTGAGATACTGAGATATCTGTCAGAGGAGGAACTGGCTTGCACTTTGCAGTTGTTAAGTTTTAATTGAATGTTTACAAAGTCTTTAGGGAATGTCTATTCTAATTTTGCCTGTTTTTTGGTACATATTAGACATATTTGTTTTAAGCCTGTACCAACTTTAATAACAGCAATTAGATCAGAAAATCCTTCTTGAAGGACACTTCTTATCAGTATTATTTTGGCGCTAAAATAAACTAATTTTATTGTTAAGCCTTTCACTCACAGAGAATATTTAATCCATTTCATTAGCTCTTAGTGAACTCAGTTTGGATAACCATTTCCTTTAACTATGTTCTATTGCATATGAAGGACAAATTAGGTTTTTTTTTTAAGTTTAGCTTATATACACAATAATGTTTCCTAAACTGCTATATGTTTAACAAGGAATTTTATATTTATTCTTATTCTAATGTATTTGTTTTAGTTTTAGCTGCTTTAAAATGATTACAAAATATAAGTATTCTTTCATACTGTATTCTGTCAACTTAATTTTTGAATGATTGACATACAAGCTATACTCAACTAGGAATATCAAATTCAGTTCATGATATCTGTTTTATTTCCTAAATCTGTTTAAAGGAGGCAGTGAATTTTGATGAAACTTCCTTCATGAAATAAAATGATATTTTTGGGTGGGTGTTAAATATATTATGGCCTTACCTTTTATCATATGCTACTTAATTCTTTGTGACTGCTTTGATAAATGTATATGCAGTACAGAAAAGAAAATTAAAAAGTCATTATGCAGATATTACTCACTTAGCTTTGCTTCCACTACTATAAACTATAAAGAAACACAATCCTGTTATCTCTCCTCAAAAATGCAGTACTCACCTGTTTGTCATCCCTAAGTAGGAAATTTAATCCCAGAAAATTGCTTTTGTTCCTATATTAATTCTGTGAAGATTTCCCTTTCATGAATATATCTTTGGCATGAATATATCTAAGATACCCACCTCCCATCAGAAACTCCAAACTGAGCTAAAAGTCTGTGTGTAAGTGTGGTCCATATTTATTTTGATTGTGAGCTAATCAGCATCTGGAATTATTTTTACATACAAAATATCCTACATTTAAAACTCTCCATGAAGAAATGTTTTCTCACTGTAAATATTCAAAGAGTTTTGGTGTCTTTAGTCCATCCTATAGTTTCAAGATATGCTTCATATATTTGTGACTCTGGAAGGCATTAAACAAGTGTTGGGTGAAAAAAAAAGTTTTATTGGGTCACAAGGAAAGTGTAATTTTCATCTACACCTGAAATTACTTAATATTTTAATAAGAATTCATCCCATAATGAGTGAATTTCATGTCCTTTTTTCAAATTTAGACTTAGTAGACGCAAAAAGTTGGTAAGTATATAAACCTTCTTTCTGTGAAATTGTACATTTCAATAAATCCTGAAGTAGAATATATAAATTCTATTGTGAATACTTGTTTTATTTTGACTCAACAAAAAAACCGAATAGGTTTTTTTTTTAGTTTTCTAATTTTTTAAAATGTTATGCATTACAAAATGAGTCAGGCTAGAAAGGACATTCTCTGTCATGATTATTTATTTTAAATTTTGTATTCATCTGTTTTGCAACGAGTGGCCATATAATTTATTATTCCAACTGTAACAATTTTTTAAAAGTGAAAGGGGTTGCTGTTAATATTTATGTCTGGAAAACACCATAAACCAGGACTGTCTTGTAAGAAAATAGGACATATGTTCTCTGAGAATTTGGATTTAGGATCCAAACATTCAACATCTTCTCATAGAATAAATCATGACCCCTACAGGTATTTGGAATAGAGATGTAAAGTTTATACACTATGTTCCATTACCTAGATCAGAAATTCGTGAGTTTTACTCTATAGACCACTAATTCTTTGCTGTCAGGATACTTACTATGAAAATGGAAGAAACTAATTGTATTTTCTTAATAGGCAGAAACAATTAAAGAAATGGAAAAGGTTTATCAAACTTAAACTATTATCATAGATAGATAGATGATAGCTAGATAGATAGCTAGATAGCTAGATGATAGATAAACAGTTTGCCAGATATCCTGTGGGCCTGTTCCTAGTTCATGGTTAATGATGGGAGATCATAAAAACAACTGAAAAACTCAATATATTTATTTTAATCTATGATATTGGGAATAGGAAGAGATAAAGTCAAATAATCATATTTGAAATGGACTTTAAAATAGTCAGTAGCTAATATTCTCCACTGAGGTCATCATGAATTACAAGTTCCCACCCACCAGAACAATGTTAAGATTTTGTGATGACCAATATACTTAAATCTGTAATTGCTGAGTGGGTTATTCTCCCACCTAACTTGATCTTCAGTGAGGCTGTTTCAGTATTTGACATTTTCTGAGGAACTTGCAGCCATGCCTTTCAACCCAAAATTATTGTGATTTTCCTTATATTATAGATTGATCCTGATGTGATTTTCATCCTACTAATTCATAATCAAAGACAAGATGAGATAGAAATGAGCTGTCTCTTACAGCCTACACACTTGAATGATTTCACAAACAACTCTCTACTAAATATATGAGAATCATATTCCTGCCATAATAGGAAGGCAATTTCCAACCTGAAGAATGGTAAAATGAAAGGTCAAAAATTGACAGGCATTTGTATCACATGTACACAATAACAACAAACATAGTATCTTGAATTTTCTAATTAAAAAGCCCAGACACTGGTTTCTTCATCTTCCAGTTGGGTGAATTTACAAAGAGTTTTGCTGACCACATTTCACTGTTCACTTTTATTCTAACTGTGGAAATGGAAAAATACCCAACAATTCAATATAAGAAGACAGGGAAGATAAGTGGACCTTTTACAAATACTGAAATATCTTGCTTTCAGGAAATTTGAGGTCTATAGAAACCTTCTCTTCTCCAGCCTGCACAATGTTGGTAAAATATTTGATTGGAATTGCCAGAGAACAGTCTGGTCAAATGGGAGTTTTTAGGGTTTATTCTGAAATGTTTGAATCATGTGTGTTGAGAAATGAGGGAAAACCTGAAGCTGAGCTCTCAGAGCGAGTGGGAGGGAGAGAACACACAGTAGTCTTGAACTTATTTATTACCTTGTTGTGCTTAGGAAATGCAGAAAAAGATCTATAGAATCTAATGACACTAAGTTTTTCTTTTTGATATTAGCTAGTTAAATGAAATTTTATTGTTAAGAATCTCACTTATGGACTGGTGAAATATCTCAGTGCTGGAGTGCTTAACTGTCATGCACGAGGGTCCTAGGTTTAACAACCAGCATTGTAAAAGTAAATAAATAAATGAATAAATAAATAAGAGACTCAGTGTAAAGGAGAACTTTTGATAATTATTCTAAATAACATAGATGGAGATTAGAACTTTAGAATAAACAGGCTTGTGTTATCTCAATGTCTATAACAGTTACTTTTCAGGGTATAATTCGTGATTTGTCTTAAAAATTTCCATCTAAACTGAATATCCTACTTGACGTCTATCTGTATTACATCCTTTTATTCAGTAGCAGAATCCCTGGCAAGAACACTCATAGTATAAGCAAATTATTATATGTTTCAATTTCCTTCCCTGTAATATCAAGATAAAAATACTTAGCTGTGTCTGAGTTGTGCTGTGATGGACATGTGTAAACCAGGACTGAGATATTTTCACACATAGAAAAGTATTACAAGCTGATAAATGGCAGTTTTTTAAAAAATAAACCCAGTAACTATAACTTGTATTTATTTAGTTTTGGGGCACTACTAAGATTTGAACTCAGGGCCTTGCATTTGATAGGTGCTCTACCACTTAAGCCATTCTGCCGTCCCTTTTGGGTTCAGTTGTTTTTCAGATAGTGTCTCATGCCTTTTCTCTGGGTTGGGCCAGCTTCAGACAGTAATCCTTCTACCTCTCCCTCCTGAGTAGCTGGGACCACAGGCATGTGCCACCCAGTCTGGCTTGTTTTGAAATAGTCTTACTAACTTTTCCTCAGCTGGCTTTAAATATCAATCCTCACCTCTTCTCCTCTCGTGTAGTTGATATTACAGGCATGCACCACCATGCCTGGCAATTCTTAAATTCTCATATTACATTACATTTTCTCTGGCATATCATCTTCAAGCAGGTGTCTTTTAATTTTTACTCTACACATGTTTTTAATGTTAAGGAGTAAATTTGAAATGGTTCTCATCAATATTTCGGAAGACAATGATACAAGAAATCAATCGGTACAATACCGCAATGTATTATAGTCTAAACGGCATTATAATAGAAAGTCTAAGGATAAAAAGCAGGGTGAAGTCAAAGACAACAGTGAAATGGCCCAATGGAGTGGCTCAAGTGATATAGAACCTGCCTAGCAAGCATAAGGCCCTGAGTTCAAATTTTATTTCAATAAATAAATTTTTAATTTTATTTTCTATATCTCTTTTGTCTAAATGAACCTCAGTTTTCTCCACACAATAGCAAAGATCAGCTTCAACTTGCTAGGGTCACTTTATATCTAACATATCAAGTGGTAGGAACCATTTTGCATAGGCTTGAAAATTGCAGCCTTGTTTGTACTTTTGACTACTGTTAGCTTATCTCAAACTCCTCTTGTCATAAAATCCAAATTTGCTGCCTGAAAATGGAAGTGGATTTCCCTGACTCCCTTCTCCCACTGAATCCTCATAAATAATAGCTAATGGATGCGAGTATCAAGGCAAGATCCCCCTCTCCTCCTGGCTAAGTCAGTTCTTCCTACCTAGGCTGAATTGTGCCTTAAAGGCCTTCTTGCTAATCCACACTTGCTCGGTAAGCCATTTGTGCTCTTTCTGAATCCCTTAGCTTCTCCCATCACTACAAGCTTATTTGAAGGTATGAAAGAATTCTCCTAAATATCTCTTTCCTCAAGTGGCCATTACAAGAGACCCCACTCCTCAGGAATACCAGATCCATTTTTATCTGGTTTCCCAGGCAACCATACCTGCTGTGTGTTCATATGAACACAGTAACAAATATCTATATATGTATGTTTTCAATATGGTGATACTGTCTACCCTACTCATATAGTGAACTTCCCACAGTATATCACACAGCAGGGAACACTTACTAAACCTGTTTTCAAAGTTTCAGGCCTTACTCATATGGAGCATGCTACATTTCTTATTTATTGAATCCTAAAAGACAGTGCTCAACTTTCATCAAAAATAAAGACCAATAGTTCACAAATAAGTAGAATGGTATAATGGTACCTGATCTAAAACTTCTTTTTTAGTAATTCATAATTTATTGTTTTTGCTTGCAGCAGTGTGCTGTCTATAAAAACCCATTCATGTTTCATTTTGTTGTATAAACTATAATAAAGGGCAATGTGCAAGTTAGAAAGTAGATAATAGATCCGTAATTCTACATTGTAAGTTGTATATCCTGTAGGGTGCGATTCATAAATCAAGGACATTTTCTTTGCTTAAATTTTTGTTATTAGTAGTTTCCATATTTTCTGTTCTTTTTCCTTTTTAAAATTATATCGCAAGAGTACCTTCAGAAATGAAGAATTTCCTTTGTAAATATTGAAAATCCTAAAATTACTACTCTGGTCAGACATAGCAAGTGCCCTTAGTATCTATTTTTTCAATGTGTGTTATGGGAGACAATTTAGTTCTGAGATTACTGACTACTAAGTTATAATTTAGATACATAGAATAGGTTTATATATGTGGTTGTCAAAATGCTATTCAAAATTGTGAATTGCATCAGAGCTTCTCTGTCAATTTGCTAGCAACCATTTCTAGTCCTTACAGATTGTTCTATTTCTGAAATTGCTGAAAGAGAAAAATCAAGAAAATAAATTGGTATGTGAGTAGTTATCCTAAAGTTTTCTTGGTTATCTTAACAATGTCTCAGGGCATAGTTCCTTTGAGAACTTTACTTTTTATGAATTTTCCTTCAAACCTCTTTAAAGAAAAATAATGGGATTAATTGAGTATCTGGACGAGTATAAAGAACACTAAGAGAAATGCTTTTCATTTAACCAGTCTTGTTTGTACCACTTTGCTATTTGTGTCATTCAGGAATTGTGTCATTTACTGATTTAGCATCTACATCCAACCTGCAAAATAGTCTTGGGATTTTGTGGGTGTCAAAGAAATATGACTGCCCTTTGGAAAGCACACCCAGGATTAAAACTGAATGTGGAAACAAAATGAGCTGTCAGTTTATGCAAATTCTCCTTTTCTAAAAAAGTACTAAACGTAGTTGACAATCATTTCATCTCCTTTCAGCACAGAAGTTTGCATTTTGAATTAATTTGAGCACTTTATAGACACAACATTAGGCATATGTGACATTCTGTCTGGGGATGTGACCTGAATAATGCACACAACTGCGTAGGATCCCTTGGTTTATTAAGGAAGTGAGCAGAGAAGACAGAGAAGTAATGTGGCAACAGTAAAGTGGGCACTTCACATAGGTAAACGTTAAAAAAGATGACTTGGACTGAATTAGAATGAAGGCTAAATGAGAGGCCCTGTGGAATATAGAAAGCACAGGGTCAGTCACGAATATTTAGGTTTGAATCCTAGCTTTTGTAATTATGATCTATAGGATCTTACACAAGAAACTGAATAATCTTAAAACTTAACCTGTAAAATAGAAATAATATTTTCTCCAATGCTGATTTGAATAATGAAATATTAGCTTAAGTAAAATGATGTTACTGTGCTTAAGTTCATTTGCTGGCAAAATGAACTTAATGAATTGGAGGTAATAAATATTAGCTTTCTTCCCCTCCTTTTTTTAATTTTGTAAGTTTCCTAGATCTCTTTCATTCACCAATATATAAAATAAAAATATTAATAAGGAACTGGAAGTAAGGTACTTGGAGTTAACTAAAAATATGCTATTCTATTGCACCTTACCTAATGGGCCAGTGATTGAATATAGCTACAATGAAAAGGAGAATGTGAAAGAACAATATTGGGATAACTTACTTAAGTAGTTACTTGAATATAGCTCTCATTACAGAAACATAGTCAAAGATTAAAATGAAGAATATCTAAAATATATAGGTTTCTATAGAGCTGAAATTCTTGGCATATTGGCAAATTAATTATTTGAGAATTGGTAGAATGACAGAATATTTGAGCTAGGAGAACCTTAGTAAATAGCTAGTTTAGGAAGGTATTGAACACTAAAAACACAATTCAAATGTATAATTTTAAAAAGCAGGGCAATGAAGATGGATGTCTACCTCTCTGAATTCCCATCCGTTTCCCATCTTACACATCCCTTATTCAACCTTTTTATTGAAATGCCAAACAGCTTAAACTTACTTAATTCCTCCCACTTCCTTTCTTTTGCAATGCATAACCCCTCCTCCCTCCCTCTGTGTCTAACTAATTTCCAATCATTTATAATAACTCCAGGAAAATTTCCCTCATGTGTGAGCAGAGTTAGTGGGTGGTTAAAAGTTGCTGTGAAATTTGTTCTCTTTTCTCTACAGAGCAGCATGGTACCTGCTATGGCAGACATGAATCAGGAAATGTCTCCTCCACCGTCCTCTGAGGTTACTAATAATGAGTCATATCTTTATTCACTCATTCATTCATTTGACACCTATTTATTTAGTGTCTACCATGTGCCAGAAACTACCCTGGAAATTGGGACAAAAGCAATAAATAAAATAGACATCCTCTTTTCCCTGATGTAAAGTGTATTTTTGTTCTCTTCAGGATTCAGTCTTTGAATACCAATTTAAATTCTCAGAGAGGAAACTATGATTTCACATGGGTTTTTGTCATATAGTAGAGAAATTCATAAGCTAGTCCATAAAACACTGTGATTTAATATGGAATGATCATACATTGTAAGTTCTATACTGTCATAAACAACAATTCCCCTTAGATCTTATCCAATTTGCGAACCTGGACCTCCATAAAAAAAGAGTTAGGTTATCATTGATTCCATCACTCCCATCTTCAGAAAGTGTTTGGCCAGTAAGAGTAGTGATACAGATCTATAACCATGAACAACTAATCTGAGTTTCACGTTAGTGCTCCCAATTATTATTAAGCTCAGATGAGATATGTTGAACCACACTACTCAATGTGTTTATAGTTTCAGGGTCAAAGCATGTTGGTGAGCCTTTTTCAAATGCGTAGTGATCTTTAGATGTCACTCTAATTTATTACAGCACAATCAGTGTGGTAATCAGTATTATAGTTTTGATCCAAGCCACGTTATATATAGTGAAGGTCTTTCACAGCAACTGTGCATGATTGGCTTGGGTACCTGTCAATTTACAAAGACTTTTAGCTCACTCTCAGTGTATTATATTTATGGATGATACCAGACTACAAGAGGATGGTATTAGGTTAATTTCTGTCCATAAAACTGGGTTCATATTCTATGTTTCCTATTATATCTGTTTAAGATGTTACCTAAATGTGCAGATGCACTTTGTAGGGAAAAATAATAATTGTAAATTTTGGAGCTTTCTGGGTTACTCATCAGCTTTGCTTTTACTTAGAATTTCTTCCCTGTATTTCTTGAGTATATTATTTTGAGCCTTTTGAGTTTATCTTAGGGTGGTATGAAAAAAAAGTGATACTGTACCCAGTATGGGGGATACAAATATCTTCTGAATTTCAGGATTTTCTTTGGCTAGTCAATGCTAGTTCCTTCATGGTCACACTATGATTTCCTTCTCTTAAATGGACTTCACTGTATTCTTGTCCTAAATGAATGTATTGCTCCTAGAGAGCTAAGTAATCATTTATTCTAAAATTAAGTGTGCAAACATTCATAGGACAAAAATATTACAATGTTTGGGACCAGAAAAATCTTGAGTACACTAATTAATAGAGATTTGAATAAAACTTTGAAGTTTTTGTAATAAATGCTATAAATGTTAAAAATAAAAATTGTTGCAATGAGCAAATAAAAGAAGGTTGTATATGGCAAGAACAATACCTAAAATTTATGTAATCATTATTGATGTACTTGGGCTCCTTTATTAACTTTCAAAAGATATATTGTATATATTAATGATATTTACACTGGACATTACTGTGTAAAATCTCCATATTAAAATATTGGGTATTATTATGAAAAGATGTCCTTTTAGATATTATAGCTTCTCAGTATGTCTAAGCAGAATTTTTGAAATATTTAAGTAATAAGATTTTTCTTATATACCAAAAGAACTCAATAAACATATAAGAAATGACTCCAATATTTCAGAATTTGGTAGCATTACAAATCTTTTTAAACTGGAGATAAGTACATGTAATAATTCGGTGAATATAATTTTTTATTCATTTTTAATTAATCAGGGAGATCTCTCAGAGAAGGTTCACTTCAGTAGGCATCTGCAGAAATAAGAAGATGGCTATGTGTCTATAATAGCTAAGGAAGAATGGTCAGGCATACAGGTAGTTTACTAAAAGATAAAATTGAAAAACATCAAAATATTTTCAAAATGCAAATGCATGCCATGAACCTTTTTGTGGAGAACCATAAACTCAATGAACACAAAACTTTACTTGCTTCCCCAAAGGAAATAAATGAGGTGGTTCTTAGTTTTTTCTTATATTTTCATCTTCTCTTGCTGTTTTTAGCAGGATACCAAGTATGCTGTATACTTTTAAGAGGATTTTACATATACATACAATTCTGAAACTGACAAGTATATTGATGTAAATGTTGTGTTATGTGCATCACATAAAGTTTTGCTGGTACACTGTTTCAAACCTTAAAAAGTAAAAATAAATGTTTGGTTATGTTTTGAAACATATGCAATGAGTGGACATGAATCTCAATTATAATACAAATATTCGTAGGCTAAAGTTCAATTAAGAATATTTCTGAATGTCTAAGAGACAATTATCTAAAATTCATTCTTTTTTCCAAAGTAAACATTTATATATATATAGGCATATATATTAAAGTAATTACATAAAGGTTACATAATGATTGAGTAGGACAGAATTGATAAGAAAAAATATCCCCCCATATTAACTCTATTGTAACTTGTCTATTTTCCTAAAATACATATGTATTCTAAAATGAATGTTTACTTTTTCAAGAACATTTTTTCAAGGAAGAACCTAGCTATCATTATATGCCACAAAATATAATTTCTTAGCAAACACTATTTAAATTGCAAAATATGACTAAAGTTTAGGAAGAAAGTGAACATATCCTTTCAAACTTTGATTTGGGAGTCCTGTGACAATTTTAAGGTAAATACATTCTCTCTTTCTCTGAATGGATTATTTACCAAATTACAATAAAAATATATCTAAAATTTATCAAGAACCTATTTATGTCAGATAATTTTCATTATCTATTTATCTATCTACCTTTACATTACAGATGAGGAAATTGAAGCTCAGCTATGTGGAGGACTTGCCAGGCCTAGAATGCAGCTACAGATCTGCTAAAGTGGCTTTCTCAGCAGCAGCACACACTGTTGTTTGAAACCTTGCAATTTATTTCTAAAACATTTGCTCCATAGATAGTGTACATTAACTTTTTTCAAACTGTCAGCATTATAAAAGGCTATCTGAATATTATCTGGGGTAAATCTGGTAGCTTTGAAAAAGAAGACAAACAAATGATCTAGTCCAGGTATTATAATCCTACAACACAAAGCAATTATCACATTCACTATTTAGTTGGCATCTGCTATAGGTTAAGCTTTACTTTAAACTGTATGTTTCTAATCCTCACAGTGGCCTTTATCATTCATTCCAGTGAGATATCAAGTCATCAAAAAACCCAAATATTACTTATGAACTCAGTACTGATTCCTATATTGGGCTAAGGAACTTGATTCAACCTTATATAAGCTTTCTCTCTAAATTTGATGAAGATACTTCATAAATGTTTCAAATTGTTAAAAGTGTCCAAAATGCATTAAGTGGAAAGAAAAAGCCCTTAGAAATATTTACTATTTTTCAGAAAATGGAAATTTTGTAACACTGTGATTCGGCATAAATAGCGCTTATATATGTATTTAGTAATATAACATAAAATTTAAATGATTTAAACTGAGTACAAAGAAATGTAGGATTCCAGAACTATATAATATTATTTTTCACTCAGTACCTGTAGAAACATTATGTTGATACGCAACAAAGCAGAGACATCTGTGGGATCCACATGGGAACTGGCCCATACATCAATGTAATATAATGAAACGTTTGTGACTGGTGGAACTCAACCACAGTGGCCTATGGCAATTCATTAACTTAAGATATAAAATACTGTTAGTTATACATACCATTAATTTATGTCTGTCTCAGAAAGAAGGATAATAATCCACTACAAAGCTGGAAATTAAATACAATATTTCCTCAATAATAAAACACTGATATCAAAGATATTAAAACCTGAAGATATGTACATATATATATATACATTCATATATTTTATTATATATATATCATAAAATCATCAGCATTCCAATGAATAATTTTGAGGATATAACATTTGCATATGAACAAACAAGAAAGTAAATACAAGAGTAATGGTAAGATGATGATGTCATGAAGATTGACTGCAATGAAGTTAAAGTGTGGACAAACCTTAAGAGATACAGACTACTACATTTCAAAAGGCAGTCATCATTTTAATCACTTTCTTCCTTAATTCCTTAATACAATGTCTTTGAAGATAATTGGAGTATTGTTAGCAAAGCATTGCTTATTTATTTCTCTCAAAAATCATAATTTTCACTGTTCTAATTAAAAAATCAGAATCTTAAATCTAAATCATAGCTGTGCAAGACTCTTTCTAAAATGTATTATTAGGGTGCGCATGGGTCTTGTTTTTTTTTGAGACTAGAACATGGAGTTCTAGCATCTGAAAAGTTCGTTGATCATGGTTTCTCTTTCCCAGGAGGGTGATGACCAAGTGCAGGAGGTAAAGAATCGGGGAGAAGCAGGGATTTTTAGTATCATAATCCAGTTGGACCTAATAACAAACTAGTGGGATCTTGTAAGAAAGCAATAGGAAATTGGCTTCATATAAAAATGTAGTTAAAGGCATTAAACTAGCTAAATAATCCTTACTCAGAAGTGCATCCCAAATCTCAATATGCAGATCCCAAGAGGTATGAAGGGTTACATTTTAAAATAGCATTGTTTCAGGAATTTCTGTAACACAAACAAGATTTTACCAGTTGGGACATAAATGTGCCTATCCATGGCTGTTTTTCTTCAAAGCATCACTTTGCCAAGAAGATTTGTTAAAGGAGCTGTATGTGGTCTTCCTTAGAATGGCTAAGATGAAAGAAGAAAGTGAAATATTAGAAAAGGTGTAAAGGAAAATTTCAGGATCTCTAATAAGAGATCCAGTGCAGCTCAGAAACCATTGCAGCAACCTGGTCATTGTGATCAAGCAGAGAGAGTTCACCATTTACTGACCATGTCTGAAGTCTTTGCCACCTCCATGACTTTAGGTCCATTGCACATTGGGCTGCATTCACATTGTTTTGCTCCTGAACTTGTTGATATATGGAATACATTAATTTTTTTCTCCTAGGTAGTTGAAAGTTTAAAGAAAATAACTACAATGTAGAGAAATATCTGAGGACTTAGGAAACACATAAGCTGTTAGAGCTGTGATCCTACTGTTATCCATGATCCTAAATAGTTTTTGTCATTCTCAGGCTCCTAATACATAAAATTTATAGAGGCTACCATGATGATAGTGAACAACAGAAGCAATCACATAAGACAAGGCAGCCAGTTTTCACAGATTAGGCCCTCTTTGTGGTCTCCACTACTTGCTAGCTAATCGTATATTTTATAGGTTTTCAGATCTCCATCTTAAAATTCTCATAAAATGGATATATATATATATATATATATAATACATATATATATAACTTACAGCACTTCAAAGAGTTAAACTAATAAATATTTGTGAGCTCTATAAGTGGTCTCTGTGATTAAAGAAGATCAGAGACTCTTAAATGAAAGTATGCATTTAATGTAACTTCACTCCAAAGAGCTTTCCCTTAGAGCAAAGTAGATGGAGTGACTAGATAGTTACTAAAACATATTGATTGTAAGTTGTAGACTCTACTCAAATTGTCTGTACTAAGGGAAAATGTTACCAAATAATAAAGATGCCAACAGTTGAAATGGCTTCTCTCGTTACCACATCTAAGTGCTCTAAGGATGTTAATCTGATACTGTCTTTTCCTCTTTTCTACTTCCTTTTCTGTGCAGGCTTGCACACTTTCTAAACACACTCTCCACAGTGGGAAAGACAGTTCCCAAGAGAGGGCATGCATGGATCTCACAGCTTAGTGTTTGGACATGAGAGAGCTTTTCTCTTCTACATTCCCTATCAGTTTATATTTGGCTTAGGCAGTGGACAAATGACCAAACAGAGCCATTCTCTGTATTTAAAGTGGAAAGTGTTCTCAGGAATTCTCTGTAAAGTTGTGTGAGTTATTCCCTGTACAAAGCTCCTGGCTCTGGGAAAAGTTGACACTGAAAATCACCTGATACCTCCCTTGAAAAACTATGATCCTAGTAAGGTCTCCCTTGTCTTATTTTCAGAAGGACATCATCTCATTGTCAAGCTCCTGAGTGCATGCCTCTGTAGCTTCTCAGAAGTGAATACATCTTTTAATTCACACAAATGCTTCCTTTAGATTAACAGCAGCTCTGACATCCCTGACAGGTCAGTTTGGTAAGTAATTCCTATCCACTGGAACCCTTGATTGATATCTTCACCTTAATCAGAAGAAATAGAGGAAGATCCATTTTAAAAAGAAGTTCTGATGGGTAAATAAAGAATAAGGTAAGAGTCACAGATAGGCCAGCAGCATCAAAGGTGTGAATTACTTTAGTCCAGGGATTCCTTCACCTTCCCTTGGGAAGCTATTCAGTTAAGAATGACTCTCCTGTTGAAAAAGTTAGGAATTGCAGTTGTCTGTTATGTGACTTATATTGCATTACATTCCAATATGTCATTGTGAGCTGTGACATAATATAATGTAAGTGACAGGCAGCTAAAATTTTACAGCAAGAAAACTTTTTTTATATCCAGAATCTGCTATCAAATTTGATAGCATCTATCAATCCATTTTTTTCTGCAGATAAATCAAAAATTGGATGTTCATGAAAAATAGGTCATTTTTTATTGTTGTGCTAAGTGTGGATACATTGTAGCATTTACAAATGTTCTTACAATGTATCAAATACATCATACTTGAATCCCCCCCACACTTCTCTCCCTCATCCCCCCTCCTGTAATTCCTGGAACAATTTCAACAGGTGTCATTTTTACATTTACATACATGTGTAAGCAGTTTTTGGACTATATTCACCCTCCCACCACTTTCCAAGCCACCTCCCCCCTCCCACCAGTGCTAGCCGCCCACCTCCTTCCTCACTGGGCACTACCTATTCCACGCTCCTGTTCTCTGATTTTGTAGAAGAAAGAACCTAACAGATAAAATGAGAAACATGGCGTTTTGCTAGTTTGAGATAACGATAGCAAGACAGGGAATTTCCTTGTATTGTTCAGCTCCAATTGATTTGCCTCTGCCAGTCCTCTTCACTCCTTCCTAGTCTGCTTCCCATGGTGGCCCCGGCCAGTTTAAAATTTCTATATTCATTACTATATAGTGAGCACATCAACCTCATTCAAGTTTTTGGTTTCATTCCCTTGCTCTGTCCCTCCCATCATACCCTCCCCTGTGATCCATGTCCCATAATATTATTGCATTTGTTTTAGGTCTACAATCACATATGAGATACAACATGTGGTTTTTCGCCTTCAGAGCCTGGCTAACTACACTTAAGATTATTTTCTCCAATTCTATCCATTTACAAAAGTGGGTCATTTTGAAACATCCACAAACACTTCAGTATCTGTTCAAGTCAGGTTAGATTTTTAAAAATCTAAAAGCTAAACTAGTCTTTACTCAAATTCTATTTTTTATTTCTAAGGGCAATATTGTTTTAGATTGTGTGTTTAGCTTTCATTTATATATTTCTATGAAGTGATGATAAAATAAATTACTTTAATACCTGAACTAGAGCAGTGGTTCTCAACTGGAGTGACTGTATAATCCACGATGTCCAGTGATGCCACAGAGTTAGAGGAGAAATTGAGTGCATTACTAAGCATTTCCCACTAGATACCAGTAACCAGTAATAACCTTCTAATTGCAGAGGTCATTGTTTGAATGATCAACCCAAATATGATTATGCCTTTGCCCAAAGGTAGCCCAAGTCAAGCTTTGGTAAATTCAGAATGGATTTCTTCCATTTATCCAACACTCAATGTATAGTTTAAATATTCAGCTAAATTATTTGTGTTTAGGGGTCAATTAACAATTTTTTTGAACACCAAAATTAACTAGGAAATTTCCATGTACTAACAGACAAATAGCAGTGCCTTTATAGTGAAGAAAGCAAGTGAACCAAGGTAATCCTATCTACATCACAAAGTCAACTTTTGTGGGTCTTTGGGAAATAGATTCCCCTCTCAGGCTCCAGTGGTCTCAAGTATAATATAGGAATTTGCATAACATGGTATATTCTAATGTTTGTTTTTCCAATACATGTTTCCTTTTATTTAGCTATTTTTTAAAGATTCTCTAATTACTATAGAACACAAAGAATTGAACCTTCTATGATGACGCAGATGAGAAATAAGATCAAAGACTGTTGCCTACCTCATTACCCCATCATCCCAATGTGATCAAACCCCATGAACCCTAACATGCCTCTCAAAGAAAGACATAGCTTGAAAACTGGAGAAGCAAAAGGTTCCATCCAGGTGCAAATTTACTTAATATTGTAATGCATGTCAGGCAAAGACACTGTAGTCTCAAATTTTCACACAGTACAACTCACCATACAGTTTAGACAGCTTCTCCAAACTTTCATTTTTCTCTCAGAAAGGTACTTCTGAGGATAAAGCACATAAATCCATTGTCAGTATTTATGTGCACCTATTAAGGAACTCTCAATATCTAGGATTTCTTTCAGCCAAAGTGTAGGGTGGCACTATTAAAAAATAAAAATAAAAATGAATTAAAAGCAAGGGATTTATATTATGGTAGATACAGATAGGAATCTGTGGGAATCCATTATTTTAGGACAGGGTGACTTTGTTGTTTTATTTGTGAGTTTATGTTAATGATGTCTATCATAAAAGTGATTTTGAGAATTAAATGTGATAATAAAGTAAACCATTTAGGACAGAATCTGATGCACAATACTAGTTTAATTTGCTTCCTAGTACTAACATTGTAACAATCAGAAATAATGTGTGAGGTCCTTGATGTATAGAAGGTACCCCTTATCTTTTAGTTGCTATTATTATTTAGTTAGAATTCACATGCAAAAAATGTGCCAAAATATTTATAATATTAATATAATATTAATGTCACCTCCATTTATCAAACCTCATTTACCTTTCTTGTCTTTATGGCTTCCCACTTTTGCAATCTTATTGATTATGATTTTATACATAAATCTTACAGTAATAATCTAAGTGTTATTTTATGGGGTCATATGTGATGGACTGCTGTGAGATATCATCTTGAATCTTTTAGATCCTCCAATAAAGGGTATCCACACCTTTATTTTTTTCTTTATTCTTTGCTTGAGATTATTAAACTTTTCTTTTACAGGGTCGTAAAAGTCTTAAAGAGGTCCATTCTCTCTGTCACATCAAATCAAGTCTGCCTTTAGAGTGAGAAAGTACCCACAAAGTATATGTACAATAATAAGCAAGGCTGTGCTTCAGCACAACCTGATTTATGAAAACAGGTGACCAGCTAGATTTTGTCCCTGAGTGAAAGTTTTCAGAATTCTACTTCAGCTACTTTGTGCTCTGAGAATCTTTTACTATGTTGAGAGACAGGAACTAAAGGAAAGCAATTTTGTTTTCTAATACAGTAAGACATGTCCTAATTTCCACTGAATTATGCTTACAAAATGAATAATTCTGATTGTTGTCGTTGTTTTGTATTAGCTTCTCTTTTTCTGTAATTTATCATAGGTTATTACAAGAAGTCAATTAATACTTCTAATATTTTGTTTAGAAAATATCCTGCTAAGGTCCACAAATTCATTAGATACATTCTTTAATCCTTCATGTTAGCATTGGCATTTGACAACTGTTTTGCTACTAGATAGCTCATCTTACCAGTTTACTATAACATTTTGTCACCTATTTAATATACTCTACTAAGCTTATAATTTCCTTCTTGCTCTTCTTACAATTGGTGGGAGTTTCCTAATGATTTTTCCAGAATCTGCATTAACCTAGTCTAAAACTAATGCTTCATTGTGTAGGTTTTTATTATGTTAACCCACTTCTAAGACACTGGTTTCTTTATTGGCTGACTTTTCCAATGTAATGAATTGACCCAAAATTTTGTAGCCTAAAGAACATCTTTTAATTTCTCATGATTTAGGTCATGTGGCTGATTCTTCTTGTCTGAATGATTCTGGTGGACTGGAAGGTCCAGCCAGGGTCCTAGCATATATCATGATTGGATTAGTGTTAGTTGGAAAAAAGGAATGATTTCATTATATGAATTTCAACATCCAAAAGGCCAATGTAAACATATTCACATTTTACAGGATTTCCAAATACAAAGATAAAGGGCAAGGACTCAAAGCTGCTCTACATTTTTTACTGCTCCACAGGTTAAAGCAAGATACATAGCTAATTCTAGATTCAGGGTTGAAGTACATTATCCAGAATCATAGTTATGGAGATAAGAATTATTAGACATTTTTATAAAAAAATAATCTGTATTCAACCAATTCATTATTCAGTAACAACTTTCTCCAGAGGAAAACAGATTACAACTATTTTGTAAAACAAGAGTTTCATTGTTCTTTTTTGAAGGGGGTGCATTTATTCTGTGATAATGGGCAAAATCTCAGGGAAAACCAGACATATTCTTCAATCATGAAAGAAAAGTTATGTTTATTCTTAGCTGGCAACAGCAGGACTACACAGGACATACATGCACATACACACACACACACAAACACAGCATACCACAAATAATTTTTGTATGTATGTACATATAGAAGCTCCAGCAGCCTTGACAAATTTTATGCTTTCCATAGTCACTGAGATGGAGTACTCAAAGTCAATACTTTCATGCTCTATCCATATTCACAGAGAGGAGAAATTCAGTAGAGTAACAACATAGTAGCCATTCTTCAATATAGAGAAGTCTGTAAGAAAAAATGACTCAATAAAATTGCAATAGTGATATACCTCAATAACTGACAAAGAAAAATACTCAAGTGTTGTCGTGATCTTTGTCAACTGTAGACAATTAGAGAGAAATCTTGGCTGGAATGATCTTTATACATTAGCATGTCCCTTAAGACATTAAAATTCATATTAGAAGAATGACTGTCAAGAAAACATTTCTTTTCCCTCTAAATATCATCAAAATTCACTTGGGCAAGTCCAGGATTATGCCAATTGTTACAATATTGTAGTTAATAAGCACCCCTTTATTCTCAAAGTGTTTTGATGATAAACTATATTTGTCACCAAATCTCTAGGTTATATCTGTTTTTCTGATTAAAATATCAATGACATTCCTACATATTAATAATTTTCAAGTGACTAACAATGTAGCTCTCAATGTCTAGCAAGGTGATCAAGGAATTGATCAAGGTGCTAAGAACTGTTAGATTAAAATTTTAAATGCATATAAATTGCTCACTTTTACTCTTCAGTATATTTTCAGTGTCATAGCTAAGTTTTAATATTTTTTATAGGCTTTTAAGCTTTTATTTATTCATTCATTTATGTTTAACAAAAGTTGTCCATGTTCCTTCATGTGACTTATCAAAAAATGTACTCTTACAAATATAGTGGATATATGACTAATATCATAATCCAAATCCTCAAGACTTGAAGTTCTTATTCCATCCTACAGCCATTGGTTTTCTTGTCTAAATCTAGGGGCTTCAAAAGTCACAATAAAATAAGATAAATGGATCCCAATAGGATTGGAGTGACAGAAAGGAACAATGAATATTTCTAGAAGATTCTTGAGCTAAGTCTTAGACAGATTAAGAAATGGAGGAAGTAAAACAAATCTTAGTGTCACACTAAACCAAGAGAACAGCACAAGGAAGGAAAGGAGATTATGTAAAAATATAATGAACATATATGCAAATAATAGCACTTGATAATGCAAATTGGAAAGTTCTTAAACTGTTATCAGTGGCACAGATTTTGTTTTGTTTTGTTTTTTGTTTGTTTGTTTTTATTCATATGTGCATACAATGTTTGGGTCACTTCTTCCCCCTTTCCCCACTCCCTTCCTTACCCCCCCCCCGCCCCTTCCCTCTCCCCATTATCTCTGATTTTGTTGAACAGAGAGTATAAGCAATAATAGGAAGGACCAAGGGTTTTTGCTAGTTGAGATAAGGATAGCTATACAGGGAGTTGACTCGCATTGATTTCCTGTGTATGTGTGTTACCTTCTAGGTTAATTCTTTTTGATCTAACCTTTTCTCTAGTTCCTGGTCCCCTTCTCCTATTGGCCTCAGTTGCTTTAAGATATCTGCTTTAGTTTCTCTGTGTTGAGGGCAACAAATGCTAGCTAATTTTTTAGGTGTCTTACCTATCCTCATACCTCCCTTGGGTGCTCTTTCTGAGTGAGGTTAGCCTGGTCCAAAAGACCAAAAATCGTATGTTCTCCCTCATATGAGGACATAAGATCAAGGGCAAACACAACAAGGGGATTGGACTATGATCACATGATAAAGTGGCACAGATTTAAAATGATCATGAGATGCTGGCTTGTTAGTGCCCTTGAGAGTGGAAAACCAATAGCGAGACAATGAGAAGGATGATGACAGATTATGAATATAACAAAGAAAAAAGCTCATTAATATGCAGCACTGAAGGAAAAAGTGAGGAAATAGTCTTTTAGGTGAGTGTTGCCTAATAAAGGTGTATGACTGGACCATGAAAAATGGGCCTTGTCCAAGACACAGAGACTAGTTTTACCAGATATCCAGATATATAAGGAAAACTCAATGGTACTTCTACACTATAAAGTGAGGGGCATTAATGCCCAAAAATGAGGCAAACCAGAGACCCAGAGAGAATGTAAGTAAACATGGAAATAAGGATGCAACATGAGAAAAAAAAGAGAAAATCTTTATAAGGATTTTGTATACTATTAACAAGCCTTGAAAGAGGAAATACCCACATAAACTATTCTCGACAGAAAACACAATCCCAGAGATGCCAATTATGACTTATATAGATGTTCATTTTCTTAGATTGGAGAACAACCTTAGAGTTAACAGAGTCCTGTTAATGAGGGTGTTACTTGGCAAAGGCAAATAATAAACTAAGTGGAAAGCCCAGGAAGCTTAGAGATTTTGTTCAAATGTTTAATCAATAGTTGCTGTAAATGTGTGTATGCTTATTGAAGAACCATAAATGTTTCATAATTCTCATTCCTTCAAACACTAACCAAATTCTGAAGCTCTTATCACACATTTTGATTAAAAAAAATAGTGTTCTTTCAAATTGCTTTTGTCTCATGTGAAACAGAAGAGCTTGTATAGATAGATGGAAGAAACCATTTTATGATTATCTATGTGCAAGAAAACTAATTTAGCAATAGAGTTTAAAGCTTGATAACACTGTGCCAAGTTATTCAAGAGTTTCAGCAAGATAATAGTGATAGAATTTTAGCATGGATCAATAAAAAGATTCAACATTGAAGATGAGAGAGAGGCATTATTAATCTTTAGAATTCATTTTTGTACCACCTTTTCAACTATGTTTCCAAGAGTTACAAAGCTGCTTTAGAGATCCTCTTGACTTAGGAACCTTGATCGTCTTTAACATGTGGATATTGTATTGCCAAAATGCTAGCATATATCTCATAGGATCCACTGCTTGACATACATCCAGTATACTTGTTTGCTCTTGTACTTCTTGAAGTATGCCAATTATTATTCAATCTTGCTATGGATAGACTTACACAATAACAGTATAACTAATGAAAGCAATGGCTTTAAAGTATTATCAGAGTGTTGTATCTCAGATATTACCTATATTAGTGAGGTAACAATGGGCAAGTTAGTTAAACTCTGTAAGACTGACTCTTTATCTGAAATATGCATGGTAATAACTCACTTTTATTGTATTTCTTGGATTTATGTTTACAAAAATCTTCAGAAAGTTTCAAAAAATGTATTTTTGCACCAAATGCCTGGTTATTATCATAACTATTGAAGAAATCAAAAGATTGGTTAATCACAATAAACACATACATCCTAAGTAGTGCCCATCTTGGCTTACAAAGTTTAGTTTCACCCTCCTTGCATCACTTGTTTCCCTACAAAGTTCTATAACAGACAAAATTGTTTTCTTCAGTATGGAGCTATAGGGTTGAGTTTAAGTGATTACCCTAAAGTCATGTAGCTAATAAAGTGGTAGAGTTAGGTTTCTCAGTCTGTGTATGTGTCAGGGGAGGTACACAGGTGGGAGCAAGGGAGTTTGAGGGGAAAAATCGGGGTCTGCAGAGTGTTTAGCTAACACTATTGGTCTCCCACAGGCCAGATGCTGTATTTTATCTTCACTTACTGACAATCTTAAAAGGCAATAGTATTTATCCATTTTCTATATGTATGGACTTGAGTGATTTTCTAAGTAATTTTCCATGATACCACAAGAGCCAATTACTTTGATTTTAAAACCCTTCGTATTACCTAGAGGAAATTTGTCTTAAGTAACAGAGAGGATAACAATTTCTTAACCTGTGAAAGGAAGTAATAGACCATACCTCTGTACTTTGAACCACCTGGAAATAAGGATTTCAATGACACTCTACCTTTCTGCCTTCCATTATGCTCCTCACCTCTTGGGTGCTATGCTTTAGGTTTTTCATATTACAGACATTTGCAGCTTGTGGCATATGTGTGAAATAGTTGGTCAATGCCCAGAGTTAAAAGTAAACATAAGCACACAGAAGACAAACGTCTGCAGGCTCAAACTACTCTAGACCTACCATGGAGCTTTGGTTGAAAATGCTTAGGACTTGAGATTTCTTGCACCTTTGGAAACTTCACTTTGAAGATGATAAAGACAAATAGAGTATTTTTTATAGGTGGCCTAAAGGCAGAAAAAGGAAAAACATTCCTCAAATAGTTGCACTTTTTGTCAGTCAACTTGATTCCCTCTGTAGAGAGTATTTCCTATCTAGGGAAAAAGCAAAGAGGAATTCACACTGTTGAAATCTTCATATTCCTACTGTTACCTCAGTGGGATAATTCTGCAGAAACCAAAACCACATGGGGATACTAATAGTTACTTTCAGACCTGAGGATTGCTGCAACTGAGTTTTTCCCAGACAGTAAGTTTATTTCCCTTCCTCCAGCTGCCGTGGCCCACCAACAACATGAAAAAGGAAGCACTGGTGAAAGAAACACACTTCCTTCTTGAACTCCTTTGAAAACAAATTGCTTTGCAGGGAAGTCAGGGCTCTGCAGGAGGTTAGGGGGTAGAGGGAATTACCTCTATACATCCTGAGTCCTTACATACATAGTTAAAGAAATCTGGAATGTTTCATTAGCGTTTCTAAGAGCCATAAGCCTATATGGTTACAAACTTGTCTTGCTTCAAACCCGAACTAACAAAGCATAAATTGCTGCTCTGGCAGAACAGAGATTGGAATGACAGCTGTAACACTGGCATGTGACCTAATAAAATGAAAGACTGATCACAAATAGGTGTGTTCTCCGCTTCCATTTATACTGGTTCAGCATACTCTGCAAGTTTCTTCCCGGAAGAGATTTCAGTGTGTAGGACACAAATTCTGGAGGCAGAGAACATCAACTCTATCCTTGTTTGTGGATGAGTTCTGTCTTTGCTTTCACTGTCAGTATTCTCATTTCCCAAAGGAGGCTGATTATTTTCTTGACCACTAAGCAGTGGGAACCAATAGTAATAGTGCATGATAAAAATGAATATTATAGCTAAATGAAGGTAAGCTTAGAAGGGACTAAATGTAGTTCCTAGCTTATAGCTTGCACACATTCAATAAAAATCATTAAAATTCACTTGGGCTAGGACTTGTATTTTCTCTGTTTTAAAGAGGACAAAACTCTAGCAAATAAGGGTTAAGTGACTTGCCCATTTAGTTGACAAATGGAAAGCTAGGTTCAAGCTAATTAGTCTAATTCCAGAATGCACAAAAAGATATTGTGTTAGCCAGGCATGATGGCTCACACCTATAACCTCAACTACTCCGCAGGTAGAGATCAGTAGGATCAAATTTTGAGGCCATCCTGTGTAAAAAGTTAGCCAGATTCCATCTCTACCAATAAAGCTGGGTGTGATGTTGTACACCTGTCATCACAGCTATACAGGAAGCTTAACTAGGATAATTGCCGTCCAGGTTGGCCTGAACAAAAAAAAAAATAAATAAAAATCCTTAAGACTCTATCTAAAAAGTAGTTAATACCAAAAGATATAGGTGCTTGGCTCAAGTACTATAGTGCCTGCCTAGCAAACCCAAGACCATGGTAGCACACCAGTACCACCAAAAATCAAGATAAAAAGCACACATCACATACGCATTTTGTTAATGGGTATTTTTTACGGTGTAAGATCAGTATAATTCCTGACTATACCTAAAATCGTCATGATGTTCTTTCAATTCATAATAGGCTGGAACTCAGATATTCAGGTCTTATGGTGAAGAACAGAAAGGCTTAGACTATCTGAGTTGCAGGGTTCTGATCTATGAAGTGCATTTGTGCTTACTGTTATCCCCATAAACACTAGGGACCATTGCATGCAACCTGACGGCGTGCAGCACATATTCAGTAAGAACTTGGCCTTCGTGAACTCTGTGCAATTGCTGACTCTGTTTGGCTTAGAAATGGAGTGAGGAACAAACAGTCCCAACTTTCTTTTACAATCTCATTTTGTCACTTTTTTTTTAAATTGCGGCACTTGAAAACCAAGCCAAGTCAAACTAAAATTAATCCATTACATTCCAGAGATATTGTTCAAAGTTTCATTAGAATTATTGTAACCTTTATGAAAGGTTTCTCCATCACTTTAACATTTACAGCCCTGAGGTAGAAGAAATGATGTAATTTTCATACAGTTGTATGGTTTACAAGTTAGGGAGTTATTCATCAGGACACTTTATAAAACTGCACTGGTATCAACTTCCTCAGCAAAAATGTCTGGTCACTATTAAGAATCTTTTTACTCCCTATTGTTTCAAACTATTTAGTTAAGTATAGCTGCTACTTCAAAACCTTGAAAGAACACTTATAACATGCGGAAATGGCCTTTTAATTTCCAAATACAACCTAAAATACATTCACTTCAATAAATACAAAGAAACACAAACCCTAGCCTTGTCCAGGTTTCCAGCTGCAAGACTTCCAATTAAAAATCTCTCCTTTTCTTTACACATGTAGCATTAACAGCAAAGATAATAATTTTACTGTGGCATCTCTAATACCATTAATGATTTGATCTTTCTGTAGAGAGTTTAAAGGCCTGTAGAAGGCAATGGCAGACCCGAGGAAGGTAGGTGGAAGGTTACACAGTGGAAATATCTAGTGATCTGAACATATAAAGGAGAGTGTACCGGTATTAAAAGAAACAGATGAGGGGCACTTACAAAGTAACACTTGAACACAAACCAACTGCTGCTTTTTAAAATAAGAACTTTGGAATGGGAAAGTTAATTTGCAATTTCTCTCTGGGTTTATTTTCATAGACAAATCAAATCAATAGTCAAGGCAACCAGTGTCTTATACAGAGCAGGTTTCTAAGAAATTTGAAAAGTGAATAATTTGAGCAAAAAACTATCATGCGGTTTTTAAATAGAGTAAGAAAAATGGACACATTTATGGATGACTAATGTTCATTATTTGAAGAATTGTCTAAATATTTGTGTGTATATATACATATGCATGCATATACATATATATGGTTTTACTGGGGTTTTGAGAAATCCGATTTTCTTAAACAGACATATCCTGACATAAAACAAGATATTTTGCTTGAATTATATATATGACTGGAAACTATATTTGTTTAATTTTCTCAGGCTGGATAAATTGGTTGTATTAGAACATTCATCACTTATTCCATAAACATTAACATCTTGATATTGCTGCAGTGTCAGATTCCTTAGTCATTAAAACAAATACCCCAAGCATTTACCAACCAACGCCAAACAACACAGTGGTAAGTAATTAAGGTGGTTTGATTTTCAGATAAGAGAGCAAGGTGTGCTTTGCTTTAACACTACTGATTCCGTCATAAATGTGAATGGTCATCTTAAAAGGAGTGTTTATGGAACAAGGAAAACTTATCTCAACTATGGAGGTTACCTCTGAATGAAGAAGAAATACAAAAGAGCAATAATAATAATGACCATTGTAATAATCAATTGTCATGATTACTAGGTGTCTGGCCTGTGTTAAACACTTTGTCTTCCCTATGTCTATTCTCTTTACTATTATTCTCTAGGATAAGTGATACTATCATCTCCATTTTATGTAAAGGGAAACAACTTTATGTTGCAAAAGTTCATAAAGAAACTATATAAAGTTAAACAAAAGGTCCTTTCTTTGCCTCTTCTTCACACTGAAATCTCCATCATAACCAACCCTACCTTAGGCTCACTGAATGTGCTGTTTCCTTTGTCAACACACTCTTGTCCCCCCTACTCACCTATACATCCAGAGGTGCAACTGATTGATTTTCACCTTTGCCTCAAATGTGCTCAAATGTTAATGCTGAAGTCAGGTATTGTCTGATCATACTTTTGTTTACTACTCTCATCAATTCCCAAACATGCATGTTTTTTTCTGTTTATTTGTTTTCTGTAGCAATTTTCATATTCTTTGATACCTCACTAGGAAATAGAAACCATGCTGAGTAGTTAATAATTTATTTATTTATTTTTATTTATTTTGATGGGGTTTGAAGTCAGGGCCTCACACTTGCTAGGGTGCAGCCTAAGACATGAAATTTAATGCAAAATCGTGGTTAAAAGATGGGGAAAGATGTTGAGATGCCAAATCAGACATGGGGAAGAAATTTTAGCAAAGAGAAGAACAACTGGGATTCAGTGGAAAAGTTAAAACCACAAGTGGTCAAATAAAAAGTAAGGAAACTGAAATGACTGAGAAGGTTCAGCTTTTTCCAAGTATGCAGAAGGGAGGCACCTTGTCTCCTGTCCCTAAGCCTCAGACACTGCTGTCCAGCCAACACTAGAGGACATAAGAGTTGTCATGTTATCACCACATGCAGAAAAGAGCATTGGGAAGGTCAAAAAAACAATCTGAATACATGTAATCATAGAAGGGGCACAGTCTTAGTGATGTGCTAGTCTCATACTGGTTTTAAGGACCCTTAATAAAAGCTCACAATTGAACCTGAAATTCCTACTAAATGCGCTCTATAATTATAATTAATGAAATATGTGTGTGATTTTATCATTGTTTAATTGTGTCTCCCACTAGATTTAAAGTTTATGAAGGAATGGTCTCTAAACTGAAGAGGCCACCTACAGAGTGGGAGAAAATATTTGCCAGCTACACATCAGACAAAGGATTGATAACCAGAATATATATTGAACTCAAAAAACTAAACTCCCAAAATTAATGAACCAATAAAGAAACAGGCAAACAGAACTTTCTCAAAAGAAGAAATTCAAATGGCCAAAAAACACATGAAAAAATGCTCACCATCTCTAGCCATTAAGGAAACACAAATCAAAACCACACTAAGATTCCATCTCATCCCTGTTAGAATAGCCATCATTAGAAACACCACCAACAACAGGTGTTGGCGAGGATGTGGGGAAAAGGAACCCTTATACACTGCTGCTGGGAATGCAAACTAGTACAACCACTCTGGAAAAATTTGGAGGCTTCTTAAAAATCTAAACATAGATCTGCCATATGATCCAGCGATACCACTCCTAGGGATATACCCAAAGGAATGCAACACAGGTTACTCCAAAGGCACTTGCACACCCATATTTATTGCAGCACTATTCACGATAGCCAAGTTATGGAAACATCCAAGATGCCTCACTATTGATGAATGGACTAAGAAAATGTGGTATATATACACAATGGAATACTACTCAGCCATGAAGAAGAATGAAATTTTATCATTTGCAGGTAAATGGATGGAACTGGAGAACATCATCCTGAGCGAGGTTAGCCAGGCTCAGAAGACCAAAAATCATATGTTCTCCCTCATATGCAGACTTTTAAATCAAGGGCAAACACAACAAGGGGACTGGACTTTGATCACATGATGACATGAGAGCACACAAGGGAGGTATGAGGATAAGCAAGAAACCCTACCCCCCTCAAAAAAAACAAGATAGTGTTTGATGTCCTCAATTCAAAGGAACTAATGCAGAAACTTTAAAGTGACAGAGGCCAATAGGAGAAAGGGACCAGGAATTAGAGAAAAGGTTAGTTAGAGAAGAATTAATTTATAATGTAACACATATGTACAGGAAAGCCATGTAAGTAAACTCCCTGTATAGCTATCCTTATCTCAACTAGCAAAAACCCTTGGTCCTTCCTATTATTGCTTATTCTCTCTCTTCAACAAACTTAGATATAAGGGCAAAATAGTTTCTGCCTGGTAGTGAGGGAATTGGGGGTGGAGAGGGAGGGGGGAGGGGGAGGACTGGGGGAAGGGGGGAGAAATGATCCAAACATTGTATGCACATAGGAATAAAATAAATAAAAAAAATTTAGAGTCAGTGCAAAAAACAAGTTTGTGAGAATATCTGGACCCTTTTACTCTTATATCTATAATGTGTACTCCATAGAAAAACTTTCAATGTTCTTTTCAATGACTATCTGGTAAACAAATGAATAACCCAGGGTTTTAGCAACATGGTGATCTGCACACCTGTTGGCACCACATTGTAAAAATAGTTTGTTTACAAGTTTTAGTTCTGTTTCTTAACCTAGTCTTTTAAGGTCAGAATGAAAACAATATACAATTCAGCACAAAGTTTTGAAGAACACAATCTGGCACAATGCCATATTTTTAAATCCCCATGTATACATAAAAATAAGAGAAAATGATAATAAAAAAAACACAATGCCATTCTGCAAGAACCATATTCATGAAACAAAAAAGGGGCAATAATGAGCTAATATTGGGGGGAGAATGTGTTTGGTGGTCTCTTTGTTCTGTATTCAATGAGTTTTTATAGAATTAACAACCCAGGCTCTAGCAAATAAAGGTGACTGAAATAAGTTCTTTTATAAAGGAATTGTAGCTGTGTAATAAGAATAGACTCAAAGTGACTCTATTTTTTTCCATTTATAATACCATTAATGGAAAGACATCCAGAAATTGGTGACCATGAGCCTTGTAAGGATATTAGTGAATGCAATGTCAGATGAAATAAATAATATTATATCTAGTCCCTCTAGGAAAGTTCATAGTCATAAAAACATTAATAATATTAAAGAACCCAAATATTATGTATCATAAGGAACCTTCCTTTTTCAATATATTTATCAGACAATCCTTAATTGTATCTGGGCAGACCATGCCAAGAAAGATGCAAATTCAAATTTATCTTTCAATTACTAGTGTAAGTATGACACTGTATTAAATGATCTACTTACAGTAGGTCATCAGATTCTCAATTTAAAGTATAAATGTCACCTTCCAAAGGTTCACTAATTAAACTGTGGATACCATTTATTCATTGTAGATTTTGTACTATGCTACACTGTTTGCACATACAGTGCTATCCCTGATATTTCAAATTATCCCATATGGTATATGTTATTATTCCATTCTTGAGGTAAGGGAATAAAACTATTATCAAGGAGGTAAAGCATCTTATGCAAGTTCACCAAGGTACTTGAAAGCAAAGATGCAATTGGACAATATCTATCTAGGTTATTCATTTACAACATTTTACTATGAAATATATGAGGAATATATAAAAGTAAACAAAATGATTTATTGAACTCCATATACTTAAATCCCTAATATCAACAATTCTGAAATTGTGTCAGTGTTCATTTATTTCCTCATTGATTTCCCCCCCATTATATTTCTTTGAAGCAAATCTCAGATATCACCTCATTTATCAATAAATATTTTAGTATATTCTACTTAGGTTCTCTATGAATGGAGCTACTCTTTGCCCATATGTTTGGAATAATTTAATATACATCTACTTATTATGGGGGAATGTTAAAATGTACCATTTATTTGAATTTTTGATTGTCACTGGTAAACCACCATTGAAACCTATATGACAATGGGCAATAACTATCCCCAGAGTCAAGCAGGATTCTTACATATGTACCATTGGCTTGTTGAACAGGAACAAGTATTCACAATAGAAGAAATGGGAGCCAAAATGCATGTATTTTTTTTTCTCTTTTCCTTATATGAGGGTTGGTGGAGGGGAAGAATAATACAGGAAAAAATCAGCATTTAAACATCATGACCTTCACACTCCACATTTTCTGTGTCATGTCTTTTCAAACAGATATTTAAAAGCTAGGGTACAAAATAATTAGCAGAATATCCTTACGTGACATATTTTTAGACTTTTGAAATGAGATCTATTTTCTTTATATTCTCTATTTCAAAGAAAAAATACAGTAAAAGTCCTATTATTTTCCTAATACACCCCCATTGCATCTAATGACTGAAAATTAAGGTTGTTAAATGCCCACAGAAATTGTTTTTCATCTTAAATGTCTTATAAAAGTTAAAGTGCTGTCAGTCTTTTCAGAAGATTGGCTTAAGTTTCTTTTTTTTACAAAGGAGGAAAAAAAAAGATTGAATAAGCTCTTTTTTTGTTACAGAAGGGCAAGTTAAACAGCAGGATGTACTTACTGAGTTGTGTGAATATGTATTTTTTTAAATGTGGAATATCTCCAGGAGCTTATCCTTCTTTACTTGAAGAGATTATTTTTCAAGGATTCAATGGGCTTCTACATTTTCTTGCAAAGCTTATGAATACTGGTTGCATCACCCAGATTACCATATGAGACTATCTGGATGCCAAGTATTGTCAGCAGTCAACTCATGCATGGTGTTGTTCAAGGGATGTCCTGTGGATAGACAATAGGGTCATGCTTGTGGCTTTGGAAATGTTCTTTCAATTTTTTAAAGATTAGAATATGCAGCTTTCTTATGTGAATGCTAATAAAACATGGCAATATCCTTTTTTCTTTAAAATTTTAAAATAGCTTTTTGAGATACAGTTTACACATTTTTCTCATTTTGTCCATCAGTGGTCCTATTTAATGACAGCAAACTTAGAGTTGTATAACCATCAACACAAACTAATTTTGGAGTATTTCCATTCACTTCAAAAAGATCATTCTTGCCTATTTGTAGTCACTGGTTGTTTATATTCCCAGATTCAGGCAATTTATGGTTTACTTTCTACTTCTGTAGATAGATGGATATTTTATATGAACTGAGTTACAGGACATTTGACTTTACCCCTATCTTGTTTCCTTTAACATAGTGATTTTTAGGCTTATTTAAATTGTGGCTTACATCAGGCCTTTGTTCCTTGTTACTGCTAAATAGTATTCCATTATAAGGATATGCCACATTTTGTTTATCCCCACACCAGCCAATGGACATTTGCATTGTTTTCACTTTAGTTACTGTAAATAGTTCTTCCATGAATATTTGTGTGTGGGTCTATGTATGGGCATATTTTCATTTTTCCTAGCTAGATATGTAAGAATGTAATAGCTTGGTCATATGATAAAGATTTATCTAACATTCTAAGAAACTGATAAAATGTTTACCAAAGTGAGTGCACCATTTTGCCTTTTTAAAGATACTATGAGTGTTCTAATTTCTTGTGTCTCCACCATCAATTTTTATTGTACTTTTGAAAGAAACACATTTATAGTCACGTTGGTGTATGTGAAGTGGTGACTCCTCGTTTCAATTTACATTGTGATGTGCATTTCTAATATCTATTCTCTTGCACTAGATATTAATCCCAAAATGGCACATTCACTGGCTTGCTCACCCAGCTACTACAAATATTTGTTATAGGACTCTTTCTTAGGTAAATTTTAGGCAATGGGGCTATAAATAATTTAAAAAATGGTATTAGACTCATGGAATTTGTAACCATGGAGTTTATAACCATGGGTTTTATAGTGGGAGAAAACAGAAATAAATTAATAAATAAAAAATAAATGCAAAAATCATACATGACATAGGTGCTAATTGTGTGTGTATGCATGTGTGTGTGTGTGTGTGTGTGTGTGTGTGTAAGAAAGTGAAAGAAAACGGAGGGAGAAAGAGGAGGAACACATAGTGTTATGGAGATTTGTAAGTATAGAAATATCTTTGTTCTCTGCTACAAGCTAAGTGCTCTCAGTAAATGACATTTAGCATAACATGTAAAAAGTACGGAAATGGGGTGATCAAAGTATGGCAGTTCTATCATCTGTGATATTCTAGGTAGTCATAGACAATCTCCTGAGTTTCCAATGATTGGCATCAATCACAAATATACACAATATTCCTTAAGTATAATTTTCCTTAAGGGATTAAATAATCATATGGTTTGCAAGACGCCAAAGAGGAATGTAGAGTCTGCTAGATACTGTAAAGTTTGTTTATTAGAGTAGTAGAAAACAATCACCAAAGTGTTCTGAAGATGTTTGCACATGCTAAAAACAGATTTTTGGATATAGTAAGGAGAGTAGTTTTGGTTTGGATAAGAATGAAAGAGATATGGTTAACCAACTGCAGGAATCCTAGGAACTCAAGACCCCATTTAGGTAAGCATCCTTTCAAATGCTGAATGATTTATGATTTACTTTAGATTTTGTTCTCTGATTCAATATGATTTAAAGGAATTTGGCTGCAAATAACAAATTTGGGTGATATAATTTGAAAATAAAGGCATAGATTACATTTTATTTTTCAAATGAACATGAATTATTTAAGTTGAAATATGTGCCCATTCTTGTAAGTGTTTGTAAATTAGCTTCTAAGACTAGATTTTCAGTTCTTTATAATGGGCATCAAAAATTACATTTTGCAGACCACAGAAACTGACAAATGGGTGTTAGGTATTAATTGCATGTCTGTTCAGAAATACTTTAAAAAAGATTGTCTCATTGATATAATGATAACTTAATAAAATATAATAAAATGGAATAGAATAATAGAATAAAATAATTATAATAATATAATTTTAAATGCAGATATCTTGATAATGTCTCATCTCAGATACTGAACAGTAGCTCCAAAAGATAAGTTGACTTTGAGCTTGTGTAGGTTATTATAAACATGGCAAACAAACCCAATTTGTCTCAATGGAGCAAAAGTAGATTCTAGCTTGCTATTGTGTTCTCAAGAGAATTCAGCAGAGCAAAGTATGAGGATTATGATGCTCAAAGACATCCAGGGATCCAGGCTTCATTGTAATATGTACTTTTAATAACTCTACCAAGAAAAAAATGGGACATGAAAAATTGCTTTTATTAAGCCTTCAATCTAGAAGTGCCTCTGCATTTCCACCCCTATTTCACTGCAAAAGACAAAGATGTCGACCCTATCCTAACTTAAATGGTGCTAAGAGTAATTCCACTTTTTGTTTTGAAGCCGAGTAAGCCAGAAATACTAGTTGAGTAGCACATTTGATTGCAATAAATCTCCACATTCTACATTATGCTAGATTGTCTATGTAAGATTTGCAGAGGTTTAGAACATAGTCCATTAATATCAGTTTCTAAGTCATCTCCAGCATATGGGAAGTGGTTGATGGTAAAGAAGTCAGGAATAAGGACTGTTTTTTTGTTGTTTTGTTTTTACTCTTTTTTTTTCTTTTATTATTCATATGTGCATACAAGGCTTGGGTCATTTCACCCCCCTGCCCCCATCCCCTCCCTTACCACCCACTCTGCCCCCTCCCTCCGCCCCCTCCCTCTGCCCCCTCAATACCCAGCAGAAACTATTTTGCCGTAAGGACTGTTTTAGTGGAAGGTTTTATCTGTTTCCAAGGGAGGGCATGAGAGTATAGGTCTCTCAATGCATTTGGAAGTAGGAGAGCTCAAAAGGATTCAGTAGAAGGTATTAACATGTGCCTTGGAGCTTCAGGAAAAAAGAACTAATGATATCTTTTTAATTTTTGTTATTAGTATATATTAATAGCACTAAATAATGGCTTTACTTATGGCATATTTATATATGTATACAATGTATTTGGATAATATTCATTCACTTCATTACCGTCTCGTACCCCACCACCTCCCCTGCTCTGGTCCTCTTCCTCTTCCCAAATAGTTCCCCTTCTACTTTCATGTAATTTTTTAACCTAGACATTGCATATGGGAGATACTATGTGATATTTGTCTTTCCACATCTGGCTTGTGTGTGTGTGTGTGTGTGTGTGTGTGTGTGTGTGCATTAACTCCATTCAAGGATGTTGGACACCTAGACTGGTTCTATACAAATAACTTGGTTATTGTGAATAGTGTCACAATAAACATAGGTACGCTGGTATCCCTACTGTATACTGACTTTGATTTTGATTCCTTCAGTATATGCCCAGGAATTATGGAATGGCAGGATCATATGGCAGTTCTGTTTTTAGTTTTTTGATGAATCTCTATACTGGCATCTTTAATGGTTAGATTGATTTACATTCCCAACGATGTGCAGGGCTTCCTTTTCCCTCATATCCTCACCAACATTTATTTTCTTGATGACGGTCTTCTGGCTAGTGTAAGATGAAATCCTATTATAGTTTTTATTTGAATTTCCTTGATGGCTAAAGATGTTGAACATATTTTCATGTTTTTATTGGGCATTTGTACTTGTTCATTTGAAACTATACATCCTGCTTATTTGTCTGTTCTTTCATTGGATTATTTGTCTTTTGTTGCATAATCTCTATATAATTTTCTTTTAGATGAATAACTGGCAAAAAGTTTCTTCCATTCTTTAGTGTTTCTCCTCACTGTTGATTGCTGCCTGTGCTGTGAGGAAGCTTCTAATATTGGTGCACTTGCATTTTTCAGTTATGCTCTTATTTCCAGTGACCTATTCAGAAGTCACTGCCCATGCTTACATCTTGAAATGTTATACATTTGTTTTCCTCAAAATATTAGATATTTTAAAATATTTAGACATGATATTAAAGTCTTTGATCCATTTTAAATTGATTGTTGTACAGGGTAAAACTATGTACTCTTGTATGAAAATGGAAAAATGACAACTGTTAAAACTATTTTGAGATTGGAGGGAGGGGAGATAAAAGGGAATGATGGAGGGGGTGAATTTAACTAGGATATACTATAAGCACTTTTACAAAGCCACAATGTACCCCCAGTACAACAATAATATGATTATAAAAAAATAAAAACAATAAAAAAGAAATATGGACCTACTGTCAGCAGATATCCAAATTCTTAGCTCCATTTGTTAAAGAGGTTAGCTTTTATCCAATGTAAGTCCTTGTCAAGATTCAGATGGCTGAATTTTTACATGGATTTATTTCCAGGTCCTCTATTCTATACCTCTGGTCTACATGTCTGTTTTTGTGCCAGTACCATGCTGTCTTTGGTACCATGGCTCTGTAGCATAACTTGAAGTCAGGTATTGTGATATCTCCAGTATTGTTGCTTTTGCTCAGGTTTATTTTGGTTAGTCGGGTCTTTTGTGATTGCACATAAATTTTTGGATTGTTTTCTATTTCTGTGAATGATGTATTTGGAAGTTTGATGGGCATTGCATATATTGAATACATATGTTGCTTTTGGTAATGTGGCCATTTTCACAGTATCGATATGGCTGATCCATGAACATAGGAGGCCTTTCCATCTTCTAACATCTTTAGTTTCTGTCTTTAATATTTTAGAGTATTGTTTGCAGAGATTTGTTTACCTCCTTGCTTAGGCTTAGTCCTAATTTTTTTTTTCTTTCCTTTTCTTTTTTTTTTTTTTTTTCTGCTTGAGATGGGAATGTAGCTTGTATAGGGGCTAAAATTCAAATCCAAATACACTGATAACCAAACCACATTTTAAATTATTCAAGACTGAAGATTGTTTCAATTCATCCACTGATATGTGATGTCATTTTAAAAATTCAGTGCCATCCAAATATGGAGTTATCTTCAAAGAAACCCAATTCTAATGAAGGCAGAAGAACCCAATTGGAAGTATAACAGCTAAGCTTGAGACGTTTTAGGGAAAAGGCACCATTTATATCAATAACTTAAAGTTGAAGATTGACAGTAGGATAGTCTGTGAGGAACACATGAAAAACCCCAATCAGCAAAAGATCCAGCAGTTTCTATCTCCCTCTCACAGGGCATCAGAAGCAGATCATAGCTCTATTAACCATACAAGATAATGTCCTTTGCCTTGCTCTGTGTTTTCCTTGGGACAGATTATGGAGAGATCAAATCAGATACAAGAGACACCAAACTACAAGAGGAAATACAGAGAGAACACAGCTAGATACCCCACTTTTCTAAGCTATCTCCTAAGTCTTACTCAAAACCAAGCTTAAAGGCAGATGCCTTGGATTTGGAAGTTTTTTGTTGTTATTGTTTCATTATGTTAGGCATTTTTATTTGATTGTGAGACCAGCCCTTGCTGTGTGGCCCAGGTTTGCCTGGAACTTGCAATCTTTTGCCTTGAGAGCTAGGATTTTGAGCTTTGGCCCACCAAACTTGGCTAAATTGAAAGATTATTAAAGTCATCATTATTGAGATATAATTGACCTATAATAGACATGAGTTTTAAGTGCACAGTTTGCCAAAAGTTTGACAAATATGTGTATCCATGTCACTACTGTGCACACAGTGTCATGTTAATCTGATATTTATGTTACTAGATAGTAGAGCTGAAAATACCTAGTAATAATAATCACTAATATTTTAAGTTGTATAAACACTTTGCATAGGGAAAACCCTAAAAAACATACTTTAGATGGAAAAATATATTTGCTTCTCAAAAGAACTTCTGTTCTTTAGGTCCTTAATTAGCAATTTGGGCACAATGATAGTACCTGCTGACTTTTGATGGATTATTTTAAAATTCAATGAAGTAAGTAATGAAATTATTTTAAAATGCAATGATGTAAGTAATGTAATTGGGATAAAATCAAAATTCTGAATATTTTATTCAAAAGGATTCTAAACAAATGATGCCTCATATTAAGCTATTCAGGAATCAGATTATTGAAAGTGGGTAAAATCCCTAAACATATCTGTATTTGTTAAGCACACACTTTATAATTTGAAAAATGTGAAGAATTTGATAGGGATCATTCTATAACTGCTCAGTGACAGGAAGTGCCACACAACCATTATCAAGTAGGAATAGCAAGTATGGAAAATCTAATGTCATTTTGAGAATACTTAAAAAGACTTATCCAAAAAAATCCCCCTTTATTTTAAAAGAAAGTATTAAAATGAAATCATGCATGACTTCAAAATGTATTCAGATTTCTCTACAGTGTATAACAATAGGGAATTTTATCAGATTAAATTTTCAATAAAAAAGTTTGAATGAGTTTGATGTGATTTCTGTTTCTGTCATAGGGTGACCTACACAGGTATATATTTTTTCCAGTCATAATATTTCTGCTCTCTCATCTGTATTTTAACCTGTTAATATGTGGATAAATTTAAAGAAAATCAAATCAGTTTGACCTTTAGTAGAAAGTCATTTTTGTGTGATCAAAACAGTACAGTTTCCCATAATAGAAAGAATGTGGATTTTAAGATTCAAAAGCACGTGCCATTCTCAGCAACCTGGGAGGAATGATAATGTGACCAGTGCATGGATGATAATTTTATCTACTTAACTGCCTTCCATCCTCTTGCCTTCACTGTACATGAGACTTCTGCCCAGAGATTTATGTTTCACCAAGCTGTTTTAATATAACATATTGAACTTTAAAATGATTCAAGGACAAACACTGGACGTCAGCTCACTGTAGGATGCCACATTTTCTTGCATCATTTCCTACCCCCTCCCCTTTTTAGCAACTATTTTATCACTAAACCAGGAAAGAAGGAATTATGCAGAAAAATTGCTATCAGCTGCTTCCCCTGCTGGATTACACAACTCAGAGCATAATAGCTTCCCCAGTGAAGCCTCTGACAGCTTGGGCCAAACCATTAACCACAGCTAACACCTAAGGGAAGAAAAATAGAGTGCAGTGGCTCTGAAGCACCCTACAAGATTTTTATGCAAATAAAATCCATTTGAAATGCTGATGTCCAGGTTCCAAACCCAGAAATTCTTATTTAGTAAATACAGGGTAAAATCTAAGACTGTGCATTTTTAACATGCTCAGAAATTTCTACTTAAATTATTGCATGAATTTTTACTTGACTTCTCTTTGTGTGAATATTTGCTCAGACACAAATGACAATTAAATGGGCTTGAAATTTCCAAGATAAACCAAATGTATCAGAGGCTAGAATAGATTAAGTACTTATTTTAAAAATTTTTTAAATTGACAAATACTATATATATTTATGGGAATATGATATAATATTTGACATAAGTATACATTTATATGCAATTGATTTAAAAATTAATACAATAATGAATGCAAAATCAGTGATACATGTTTCTGTGATTGCATTTTGTTGGCATACTAGAGTTTGAACTCAAAGCGTCACCCTTGCTAGGCAGGCATGCTACCGCTTGAGCCACTCCACCAGCTGTCCCATTGCATCGCATATGTGTAGAGTTAGATTTATTTTAGACTTCTCAAGAAATTGCTTGTCATTTGAGTCTCTTGTCACACACTGACTCACTCATATTTACTGACTCCTATTATGCATTTATTCAACCAACTACTACACCATTATATTTGCTTTTATAAATCAAAGCTCTAATATATATTTCTCAATTAGACACTCCAAAATAGTTAGGTTAGTATCTCTTTCATAAGGGTATAATAAATTTTCTGTGAACTACCAAAGCATGATAAGACTTTTCAATATTGATAAAGATGTTATGTTATTATATACAAGGGGACAAATGTACAAAACCATATGATCACAAAGATGGAACTAACTATAATTAAGAAAGTGAGTTTTGGAAATAGGAAAGAATAGACTTTGAATATTATTAGTTCTATCATTTAAAGATTGAATTTGTGGTATTGAATATTCAGGTGAACATGCTCAATAGATAAGTGAAAGAGGCATATGGGTGAAGTTTTAGAAAGAAGTAGAGTCTGATACTTAAAAAAAGATAGCAACTTAGGTTCTGAAAATTCATAAAGCATTTAGAGAAAAAGGCTGAGGTGGGAATGCTGTATAACAGAAACATGGGAGGTGAAAGGATATAAGGGAATACTTTTCTCTCTATTTTATCCCTATAAGAAACCATATCTGCCTTATTTTCCTCTACTTCCTTAAGGTCTTCTCTCATTTGTACCTGAACATAGAAATTTAAATCAAGGTACAGATGGCACAGTGCAACACAAGATACTGGACCAGAGACAGAAGAGCAAGGATGACAATTAGGGACTGGGAAATCAACTGACTGATATTTTGCCTAATTGTAGTCCATTTTTCTCTCATTTTCTGGATCAGAATATCCTTGAGATAAGTAATCATATCTTCACTACATGGGCATCATTTGTTAATTCAATAAATGTTAATTGAAACTTTGTTATAGAGATTTCTAAATAATGACATATATAACAAGCTCCAGTACACATATAATAAAGACAACAATCTCTTCATCCAAAGAACTTACTAATGGTAAAGCAGAAAAACTGCATATTATCCTGTATTGCACCATGTTGGATAAGATGGCAAAGGACTTTCTCCGGTCATTTATACCATGTATATAATACGTCCTGAATATCTGCAGGCAGAATTAGCTGTATGTGTCAATGTGGACGTGAAAGAAATTATGATGGAGGCGAAGGTAAAAGAAGAAAGTTAAGAAGGTGAACATGTTTAATGTACTTCCTATACAAAATGTAATATAGAATTTTTAAACCTGTTGAAATCACCAAAAGAAGGGCACTATAGTAAAAAGGCAAAAATTAAAGGGGATGAACCAATTCAGGTTATAATACACATATACATGGAAATATCACAATGAAACATCCTATATAGCTACTATCCTTTATATAAAATATGCTGATAAGCACAAATAAGCTGATGCTTCCTACAAAATGAATTAATATTTGACTCCCTGTTTCCTAATACTGAGAAGCTCTATTCAATCAATAGATAATGAACTCAATGATAATGGTGGCTTTCTGATGTTTGATTATTTAACACCCAGGATATACTCTAAAACTTTCACAATAAATTCCACCAAAAGACTTGATACTTGCTTTCTTTCTCCCTTAGTAACTTATGTGTTTAAAAATGCATTTTTTACACTTCTGCATAAATCCAAATAGTTTTTAAAAACGTTGCACTTACAGAGCTTTAAAATTTCCATTTAAACAAAATGGAAATTTATTCTTGGTAGAGTTGATGCTTTGTTGAGTTGAGTGAGTTATCACAGGTATTTCTTTGATAAAATGAAGGTAATATTAATCTCCATCCTTCATTTCCAAGAGTCTGGAGTGGGATATATCTACCTTTCCTTTGAGAATTAAAGAAATTTGTAAATGGTACATGGAACATTTTGAGTAAGAACAAGCATGCAAATTAAGTCCAGAGGAAAATCCATCACACTCATAGCACTCAGAATGCTGTGATGGAATTGAATATGAAATTTGGATTCTGCACTAAATGTATTCCTCTCTGGCAACAAAAATAATCACATCTTCATAATGAATTTCTGTGTTACATTATTTTATGCTGTGTTTTTTATGTTATACTCTCTGCAATATTATTTTATGTTATGCTCAGTCTCAAGGTATGGTATCTAATATTGAATTTTTTTTTATGGTACTGGGGCTTGAACTCAAGGCTAGCACTTTCTAGACAGGCACTCTACCATGTGAGCCACTCCTTCAGCCCTTTTTTGTGTTGTGGTCATTTAAAATAGGGTCTCACAAGCTATTTGCCTGAGCAGGGCTTGAACTTTGATCCTCTTGCTCTCTGCCTCTCCAGCAGGTAGAATTATAGGAGTAAACCTCTGGGCCAGGAGTAATGGTGGACTTGTTTGCACTCTATGGCTTGAGCCACACCTGCAGCCTATTGCCCATTTTGCTGTGGTTATTTTGGAGATGGGCTCTCACGAACTATTGGCCTAGGCTGGCCTCAAACCACGATGCTCCCAATCTGAGTCTCCCAAATATCTGGGAGTGTGAACCACCAGTGTCTGGAAGGATATTTTTTAAGCCCCTCTAAAAATACTATGCTCTTATAGATCAGTGACCTTGACCATTTAGGTTTGCCTTGTCTCAGAAAAGGGTGACATGCTATGGAAAAATGAAAACTCACTCCCTATACCTATTCTTTCTGTTATTACCCTTGAGCTTTAAAATGCTATGGCTCATATTCTCTTGCTTTTTGAGGTAGTTGTTGTTAAGATGACAGAGTAAATATTGTATGAGCTGCATTGGACTTATTTATAATGTTTAGCTTCCAGCTGAGAAACCTAGCACAAGTCACTTTATCTTTCAAAACCCTGCTCTCCTATGTAAATTGAGAATAAGAATACCTTTTCCTGCCTCTGAAAATCATAAATATATTTAATCAGATTCACAGATCTTATTCTTTTTCTGAGGTTGCTATAACAAATTGTCACAAACTTGGAGGCATAAAACAGTAAAAATATATTCTCTCAGAGTTCTGAATGTCAGAAATCTGAAATCAAGGTCTTAGAAAGGTTATAACTCCCTCCAGAGACTCTAGGAGAGGATTCATTCATTGCCTCTTCCATGTTCTGTTGGATGTAGACATTCCTTAGTTTACAGCCACATCATGTCAATCTCTGTCAGAGTTCACATTTCCTCTCATTACCTGAGTTAAACGTCTGTCTGCATCCGTCTTACAAAGACGCATTATTGCGTTTTAAGATGTGGTTGGTCTTAAAGTTTTTAGCTTACTTATAGACAAAGATTCTTTTCCCAGAAAGGTTACATTCATAAATTCTATGAATTATGATGTGAACATGACTTTTGGAGGGTAATCATTCAGACCACTACATTAATATTCTACCACCTACCTTAACATACACATGAACAGCATAAAAAATAAAAGAATGAAGATAGCAACCACTTTCACTCATAGACTTAATTCCACTACACACCATCTCCATATGATCATTTTATTTGTATTTTTATTAGCTTAAATTATTTGCACAAAGGGGTTTCATTGTGCTATTTCCATATCACATAGTATATATAATGTATTTTGATGAAATTTATATCCTCTGCTACACTTTCTTAACCCTCTCCTATTCCATATTTTTAAAGATTTTAGGGGGTTTCATTACACTATTTTCATAGATACATACATGTAGATAGATAGATAGATAGATAGATAGATAGATATAACAAATGTACTTAGATCATATTCACACCACAAATCTCTCTCCCTCCCACCCACGATTGCCTGACCAATGTCTGCCTTTAATAACCATGTCATATTGTTATTATTGTTATTATTATTTTAGGTCTAGTGCTGCATATGAGTGAGACTGTGATATTTTCCTTTTTTGAGCTTGGCTTATCTTATTCAAAGTGATTATCTATAGAACCATTCATTTTCCTGCAAGTTATGTAATTTTATTCTTTATGGTTGATAATACTCTGTTGTGTATATGTACCACATTTTCTTTATTCATTCATCAGTTGATAGGCACATAGTGTGATTCCATAGCTTGGCTATTGTGAATCAGTGCTACAATAGAAATGGGTGTACAGGTATCTCTACTGTATGTTGACTTATACATTCTTTCAGATATATGCCTAAAAGTGGCATAACAGGAATACACCTTTGTTCTATTTTTTATTTTTTTAAAGAGTCTCCCTATTGAGTTCCATAATGTTTGCATTAATTTACGTTCTCACCAACAGTGTTTAATGGTCCCCTTTTCCCTGCAACCTTACCAGCATTTGTTACTATTCCTTTTCTTCATGATAATTGTTCTGACTAGGGTGAAATGAAATCTCATTGTTTTGATTGTATTTTCGTTATGACTAAGGATGCAAACATTTCTTCATGCATTTATTAGCTCTTTGTGCTTCCTTTTTTTGAAAACTGCCTGTTCGTTTAATTTGGCTGTTTATTATGTATTAGTTGCTCTTTTGATGTTTATTTTCAGGGAGCTTTTTACATATTCTGGATGTTAATCTCTTGTCCAATGAATAGTTTGCAAATGGTTTCTCCCCTTCTGTGGGTTGCCTCTTCATTCTGTTAATTTACTCCTTTAAAGTTCAAAAGTGTATTAATTTTATTCAGTACTATTTGTCAATTCTTCCTCCTATTTCTTGAGCAATTGGAGCTTTGTTCAGAAAGCTGTTCCTATGCCTATATTGCCAAATGCTTTCTTGTAACAGTTTCCAAGCTATTGGTCTTTCCAAGCTATCAGTCTTACATTAATATTTTTAATCCATTTTGAACTGATTATTCTTGATGAGAGATGGGGGTTTTGTTTCAGTCTTCTACATGTGGATTTCAAGTGTCCCCATCACCTTTTGTTGAAGAGACTGTCTTTTCTCCAACGTGTGTTTTTGCTCCTTTGTCAAAACTCAGATGGCAGTAGCTGTGTTGGCTTATTTCTGGGTCTTCTGTTCCATTGGTCTATGTGACTTTTTTGAAGTGCTGTGCTATTTTTGTTACTATACCTTTGTAGAATAATTTCAAGTTAGGTATTGTGATACTTCCAGCAATTGCTTTCCTTGCACAGTATTGCTTTGGCTCTTTAGGGTCTTCAGTGCTTCCATATGAATTTTAGGATTGTATTTTCTATTTCTGTGAAAAATGGCATTGGGATTTTGAATGGAATTGCACTGAATCTTTTTTTTAACTTTTGGCTGCATAGCCATATTTACAATACTATTTTTAAAATTTAATTTAAAAATAGTGTTTTTACATTTCTCATAGTTTGTAAGACTTGTTTTTTAATTTATTTTGATTTTGATTTTTTATTACATTATTGTGGTGGTAGTACATTGTGACATTTACAAAAGTTCTTACAGTGTATCATAGTTGAATTAATTCCTCCATCATTCTTCTTTATTCCTCTTTCCTCCCATTGCTGGAACAGTTTCAACATGTCTCATTTTTCCATTTTCATTCCTGAGTTCATAACATTTCCACTACATTCGGCATTCTTCCCCCTTATAAATTCTGCAGATCCATGAACATGGAAAGTCATTCTATTCTCTAGCTTCCTTACCAATTCCTTTTCTCAAGTTTTAATAGTTTCATTGTAGAGAGTTTTCACCTCCTTAGTTAGGCTAATTCCTAGCTATTTTCTTTTTATCCTATTTTGAGTGGGACTGATTTCTTGGTTCCTTTCTCAGCCTATTTACTGTTGTTATTTTGAAAATCTTCTGATTTTTATAGACCAATTTTGTTTTCTCCTACCTCGCCAAACATGTTTATCAGATGTAAGCATTTATTAGTGGAATTTTACATTCTTTGAATTTCAGGTTCATATCATCTGCAAATAGGGATAAATTGACTTCTTCCTTTCCTATTTGTATCTTTTTTTGTTTCATTCTCTTGTGTTATTGCTCTGGCTAAAAATTCACTATATTGAATTAAAGCAGGGAGAGTGCACACCTATTCTCATTCCTCACTTTATAGGAAACAGTTTCGGTTTTCAGTGTTCTCTTTTGAGTGTTGACTAGTTGCCAAATATCATATTTTTCAATCATGTGATATACCTAGCCATAAAATACTGATAAAAGCCTATTTAACTGTAAGAACAATGTCCTGAAAATAGAACAGAAATAGAACTTAATTAAACATTTTGTCCATATGTATTAAACACAGTGTCATTGTTTCCTGTGTTTTTACCTTCTTATGATTTTATTTCTATTTTACTTGATCAAGGATATTTGAATTAAATTAAATTTGGAGAGATTTCCCCCAAAAAAGCACAATGTCTACTGATAATTTCTTCATATATTTATTTTGCTATAAATATTTGCCATTACTGTCACTCTTTTTTTATCTGGCTTGTCTGTAAAGAAACATCAAGAATCATAACATTATGATTATAAATAAATAGGACCCAGACCAAAGTATAATTTCTACATCATGGCAGAAAGACATGAACTATAATAAAATAAAAAATGAATTTAAGTTTCCCTGCTTCATTTTATCTAAAATATAGACAAGGTATGAAAAGTCTAAGATATTTAATTAATATCAGGAATGACAATAGATATATTTTCTGAATAAAAATGTAAAGAAAATAAGTTGGAGGAAAGAAGCAGGAAAGAGAGGGAGGAAGTTAAGATTCCGGGATGAACTACACAAGTAAAATCAAACAGTTATCCAAATAGGTACACCTGTCTCTTCAAACAGACTGAATTTTTTTCATGGAATCAGTGATTAAAACATTGTCTTAATCTTCTCAATGTGCTTTAACAAGATACAACAGACTGGGTGACCTAGACAACAGAAATGTATTCACCACAGGCTAGAAGTTTAAAATTTAGGTGCCATCAAAGTAGATTTGCCTCCTAGATTGTATTGACCTCTTCACTTACTGGTAGGTAGCCATAACCTTGCTGGGTGCTCACATGATCACTTTGTGCACCACAGAGAAAAAGAAAGAGTTCCAGCTCCTTACTCTCTCTTCTCATAAGGACACTAATCCTATAGCATCAGGGCTTTCATCCTTATAACTTCATTTAACATTAATTATTTCCTCCAAATACATCCACACTGTTAGATTTAACTCCAATTTAGGAAATTGGGAAGACAAACTTCAGTGAGTCACAACAACTATTTTCTGACTTTCTAAGGGAAAGTTTTTATACAGATATTATTGTGTGAAAGAATATCCTTTGAGGGTAGTTTCAAATGATTAAATACTGAATATCTATAGTCAGAAATTTCCCCTGCACAAATAGAGAAGATACTCATCCAGTCTGTGTGCTCCTCTCTGAATACAGGACTAAGTTATCCAATTTCAGCCAATAAAGAGAATTCTGGTGCATGCCTTTTTACATAATTGTGTTGCTCATATTTCAGAAGAAAGTTTGTTCCTTGCTGACCCTCCTCTATCTGCTTCTAAGCATCCTCAGTTTATTCTCACATTTTATGACATGAAGCATGCCCAGAGAAAGTCTTGGAAACCGTCAATATTGCTCTTAAATTTCCATATGGAAACCTAGGCTACATCTGCTTTCCAGTAGCCTGAAATTAAACTCTTTTTTTTTATTTATTTTGATCCACATATAACTTCCTTTATCTAGTCACATGAAGAGAAATGAATATGAGCTGCACAAACTGTCTTATGATTACTGAGCCATTTATTTATTCATCAAATATTTGCTGAATACTCATTACGCATCTGAAACTAGTTATTTGTTACTTGCAAGTTTCCTAGTTTATTTCTGTATCTCCAGTGTCTGTCATATTTGTATTACTGTATCATTTCTTTGTAATAATGCTTTGATGAAAATATAAGCATTTGATGAAAATATAAACATTTTTGTAAGATAAAAAAAACTACTTTCTCTACAGAGCTTTGGGACAACTGTTGAGGAAAATTATTCACAAAGAAGTAACATGTTATTACAGACACAAAAAGTACAAACAGGTTCACAATTTGGATTATGCCCTAAGATGTGGTAGAGAAATTATCAGGCAGACTGAGATCATGGCTCAAGTGGTAGAGCACCTACTTAGGAAGTATGAGGCTTGGAGTTCAAACTCCAGAACTGCAAAAAAATATAGAAAGAAAAAAAGACAAAGAAATTATCAGGGAGAAGAAAACAAATATGAAAGCCCAGGGAAGGGAAGATGTTTGACTCAGAAGAGGTCAGAGTGGCTGGAATATATGAAGAAGAAAAGTAGGAGTGCATGAAGCTGGAGAGTAAGCAGGGGTTAGAATAGTCAGGTGATATGAAAGAAACATAAGTCTCTAATCTGTAGCTGAAATACAGAAAATTTTAAAGATCCATTTTCTCTGCATATATATATATATATAATATATATATACAAATACATCAACATATATATATATATATATATATATAGAGAGAGAGAGAGAGAGAGACAGAGAGAGAGAGAGAGAAAGAGAGAAAGAGAGAGAGAGACGTAGATATAAGTAGATTAGTTTTCTCTAAGGGTATGTGAAATGTGTATGGATAGGATGCCTTACTCCTACAAAAGGAATACCTTGGTCCTATAATAGAAATATAGAAATTCTACTATATATGTCTATATCTATAAATATGTATCAATTTATCTAGAGAGATACTAAATGACATTCCATTACTATTGATACACTATTTTCTGAATAATGTGTTTATTTGATTTTATTTTTATTCAATAACAGAAATTCTTATAAGATTAGATGTATCTCCTTCCATATAATGAATTGTGGATAAATAGATAAACCAAGAAATTCTCTTTTTATTTCCTATCTTTGAATGTTCCTCAATTATAATGAATCAGTTAGGTTTTAAATTCCTTGAAGTCAAAACCCTCCCTTATAAAAGTGAGTTAAAAAAAGTAGGACTGCAGGTAAGTACTGGTGACTCATACCTGTAATCCTAGCTACTTGGAAGAATCACTGTTCAAGGTCAGCCCAGGGAAATAGTTTTCAAGTCCCCATCTCCAAAATAAACAGACCGGAGGTGTGGCTCAAGAGTTAGAGTGACTGCTTTGCAAGAACAAAGTCCTGAGTTTAAACTCCAGTCCAACAAAAATAAATAAATAAAAACATGGAACTACAGTTATTGAAAATCTGGTTCTGGTGTCAGGGAAATTTATTAATAATTTCCCTCTAAGCAATGTTTTAAGTATATTCCAATGTTGAATGTTGGGAATCCTCCTGTAACTAAGGCTAGTCTCCATAGCTTATTAAATATTTGTGTGTGAGATAGTACATGATACTATAATATTACCTAATTGTTTTTAAAACTTCAAATCAACATCGCATAAACATTTAAGAGATTAATTTTATAATGGCTGTCTTTGATAATGAATCTCATAACTTCCCATAAAATTCTAACAAATTATTTTGAAAAACGAAACTATAAAAACTAAGATGGAACCAATATTATATTTGTCATCTGTTGTCAGAATCTAAAAGAAATTTATATATCATTACAAAACTGTACTATGCTGTCAAAAACAAGTGTATGTACTTTAAAATTTTTTATCTTGTCCTTTCTTTACTACTTATTTTCTCTATACTTTGTCTTTCTTAGCCAAGAAGCAAATAACTAAACTCTACTGATACTTTCTTAATTTTGTCATTTGAGGCATGCCTGATGCTAGAAATCCATTTTAACTCCTCATCAGGACCTGTCCAACGATAGTCAGTTATGAAAAAAAAAAAAGTAAGTGGGAATGCAGTGTAAAGAAAGCAATGTTCTAAAAATGAGAAGTAGTTCTTCCTTCTTAGTGTAGTGCTCATAAGTAAAACATTCCAAAAGGATGAGAAAACTGGAAGAAATAATAGGGATTATCAGAATTTAAATATTTTATCTGCTGAAAGTATCAGAGAGTAAGGTAATTAAGGTTAAGAAATATTTACATTTCAGTGCAACTCAATTGCACTTGGTGAAACAAGTCTATCCAGTTGAATATTAATCCATCCTAGACAATGTCAATTGCTGTTGTTTCACTTATTTCTTAAAAAGATAGTCAAAAATATGTTTCTCTCCTCAGAAAAACTCCATTGTTGTGTACTTAACTTCAAGAAATTTGATTTTTTGAAAAAAAAATAATGTAGTGGGTGTGTTTCACGTGGTGTGACTACTTCATGTATGTTTCCTAGTTTTAGGATATGTTTCTGTATTTCCCCCAACAAATCATTATTTCCTATGCTTAAAAAATAAAACAAATGCCTCAAATGCAATCAGCAAGGACATCAGCCATAAAAGAGGAAATAGGTAAAGTTGCAGAGATTAAAAAATTCATATAAAATAGACATACGTGAAAAAATAAAGGAGTGAAAGAAAGTTTTTCAACAATGCAATAATAAAATTGAAGCCAAGTTTAAGGTGATGAACAGCTTTGATGCTGTCCCATGTATAACTGTCCTTTCCATTTGTATTATTGGAAAATAAATAAAACAAAAGGTGAGAGCATCTCAAGAGGAAAAGCATGAATGGAAGCAAACACATAATCAATCAATATCAAAATGCCTTTCAATAAAAACTGCCAATCATCTTACTAGATGCTGAAAATCAAAAAACCCTCTCTTAAAAAGAGCTAGAAACAAGGTATGAGGTCTACTATAACTTGTATTCAGTTGTTTTAGAGGATTGGATTAGTATAGTAGGATAAATATAAAATGCAATCAAAGCAATGATGCTTAGAAAGAAATGGATACAAATCTTTAATTGTAGAGAATATGTGACTCTATAGAAATACCCAAAACATGAAGAGATTTTTCCGTTCTTTATTTCATTAACTTTCTTTAAGCCCTATAATTTCCTTTCTTCTAATTGTATTAGGTGTACTTTGCTCTTCTTTTTCCAATGTCTATAGTAGAAAATGTGTTAATACTTTAAGCTCTTTCTACTTTCTTAATATAGACATTTGACCTATACATTTCCTTCTATGAAAAATACTTTACCTGAATTCCATTCATTTTCATTTGTTGTATATTTATATTTGTCTCTTGTTATTTTCTAATACCCATTTTATTTTCTTCTTTGACCCACTGCTTATTGAGAACTGCATTATCTTATTGACACATATTTGTGAGTGGCCCTATTTCTTTCTACTTTTTTATGTCTAAGTTCATTTAGTGGAGAACATATTTTGCAGTGATGGAGAATATGTTCTGTATAATTTTCATCATTTTAAATTTATTTTACATTTCACATGGACCCACTTTAAAAATGTTCCATATGCACTTGAGAAGAATATTTATTCTGCTGTTAAATGGGAATCTTCCACAGGTATGTGTTATTTATAGCTGTTTTTTATTATTGTTCAATTATTCTACCTCCTTGCTGATTTTTGACTGGTTATTATTGGAGTATTCAACTATTACATTTGAGCTTCTAGATGTGATATGCTCAACAATACATTAAATACATATTTTTTACATAATTGCTTTTTAAAACAGTTAGATAAAAGAGAAAAACTATGCATTTATACTGTCTTTCATAGCTACATAATTCTTTACTGATGCTCTTAGTTTTCAATGTGCATATGAATTACCATATGGAATTAATTTGCTTTCAGTTTGAAGAAAACGTCCTTTGGTAAATGATGACAACAAATTCAGTTGTTGTTATCTGGGAATTTCTCTCTTTTATGCACACACATTTTTTAAGAAATACCTTTGCTGGATATAATTTTGTATGAAGGGTTCTTTTTTTCACTTTGAACATGTTATCTCACTTCCTATGGCCTTCATAGTTTTTTTTCAAAATTCAGATTTAATTCTAATTATATTAGGATTCAGTTGGATGCGATTAATCAATTTTCTTGTTTTCAAGAAGTTCTCTTTGTCTTTTTTGTATATTTACAGTGATGTATTTTTTTTTTAAATAATTTTTGTCTTCAACTGCTACTTTCCTCCAGAACAATTTCCAAGGACTTTAAATGTATTCAATTTATTAATTTTCTGCAGTTTCAATGGCAACATATTTGTGAACTCTTCATGCTATCATACTGAAGTAGAATTCTCTGATGTGATATATTTTTATAAGTAAAAAATAGAAGCCTTAGAAGATTACTGGAATTAGAAGCAATGTCCACAGAATTACATTTCAAACACTAGCAATAATTCATTGAAAATATAGTTTTAGAAGGTAACAAATTTTGGAAAGTTTACTATAGCAACAAAATGCATACAATACTAACAATTGCTATAGCAAAATAAGTAAAAAATTTTTGTAGCTAAAATGAAAGCTTTATTGGCATATATTAAGGAACACAAATGAATCATGATCTTGATACAGAAGACTTATGAACACAAAGTTATCAGTGTTCTCAAAATTAGCTTATATTTTAATATTATTTTTACCAAAGTACTTAGGAGTTCTCATGGAACTTGATAAATTGATTTGATATTTGTCAGAAATACAGCAAATGAGCTAGAATTGCTCTGAAAAGCTTAAAGAAGAACATGGTAGAAGCAAATGGCCTGACAAATATCAGGATATTTTAAAGTGATCATGTTATTGATGCAGGGTTAGAAAAATAGACTGTTGAAAAAGAACAGTGATCCCATGTAAGACTGAGGATGCAGAAATTGTGATTTGTGAGAAACTAAACACTGAGAATCACCGGTTATGGTATAAGTTACACTAGCATAAACCTTGAGAAAATCAATTTATCAGTATGGAAAAAAATCGATTCCACTTAATGACCTGAATCGGAAAAGTAGCATTAAGGAAAGCAAATTACATAATTAATATTTTTTAAATTAGGATTGGAAACACTAATAATTGATAAAGAGAGTGTATCAAAACTTCAATGAACTGAAAAACCAACATAAGTTTTAAAGAGCAAACCACAACTTTGTACAAAGTATTTGAGACATGTAAGATTTAAAAAGTTATTTCAAATATATTATTTGAAACATTTGAAACAGTTTTTTCTATTCTTAATATATACAGTAATAATAATTGCATTAGTCCTACTTAAAACTCAAGTAAATCAATAATACTTAGAAACATTAATTTTAAAAAAATAGCAAAAAAAAAAAAATTATGAGCAAGCAAATGGAAACTGATGTTGCCTGGAACTGAAGGGTAAAATTTAACCACAATGACTCATAAACTTCCTTTACCCAGTCAATAATTTCCTTGGTGTACAAAGGTTTGGAAACCATATTCAAATTCCAGGATAAGTACAAAAATATGAGGAAGTGTTTAGTATTAGGCTTATCAATGCTTTTCTAAGTAATAAAGGAGATGGCATTGTTCAGCAACAAGCAACGTTCCCGCTGAAATTCTTAAATTATTAGACTACTTCAAAGAGCGAATATGCAAAGATACTTTCTCACATAAATAATGTCAACTAAAAGACAAAAGCCTCATTGTAATTTTATTAATTCTATCTTGAAGAACAAGTCCCATCTTCTGTTTTGAACTATCATATATGAAATCATCCACAAATATTCCCTGCACTAATTAACTGTGCTCAAACTTGTCACACACTTTCTAAAAATATAGCACAAACATATATTCTGAATCTGCTTTGAGATAATGTTCCCCTGCTTTTAGCTTCTAGGGTTTACTTCTAGTTCATGAAAATAAAGATTACTGACTCACTTAGTATAGCTCTTATTAACTCTATTAGGAACCTCTTTGCGCTGCAAATTACTATATAATGAGGCACAACCAGAAGAAATTTAGAAAAAATTACTAGCTCAGGGTATTTTACTGTTGACTACTTGGAAGTAAGGTGTTTATAGCTTAAAGCAAAAACATATATACTTACATGTTTGTTTTGGAAAATGACTATTAGTTTTGGAAATCCTAATATGGTATTATACAGTAAGATTTAAAGTCATTTAAATGGAATATCTGTCTACCTATTTAAGAATTTTGGAAACCAATTGGACATTGATGGCCAGTGGTTTGGAATCACTGCTTTAATATGTAATAATAGTTAGCACAGTATTTGTTAATAATTGAACAGTCCCAACTGAAATAATGATTTTGTCCTACCCATAGTGATGAAAACTTTTATCTGTTTGCTTTAGACTGAAATGTTACTATGAGATAATCAGTGTTCCTGTGTTGAGTAGATATATGTCTTTCATTATTCAAAATAAGAAAATAGACTAGCATTATAAATAAAGTTCAGTATATGGGGATGAATGACAACCAAAATTTTATTTTGGGGGTGAAATTTTGAGAACCATAGCAGTAAAGTGGGATCAATTATTTCTTATGTTCTGTTTTATTTCAAACTGAAGCTACATACTTAAATATTGCTTAAGTATTTTAAGTATTGTTCCAGATAACCAATATATATTTCCATGTAACTGACATATGGAAAAAGAAACACTTGATCTTATAACTTCTCACATTCTCTTACTTGTGTAACCATGATATGCAAGTCTATAGAATTTCAATAAAAGTGACATTTTTCCTCTAAGTGGCAGAAAATGGGTTTTTGCTCTATCTTAATATAAATGGCCATGCTCTTAAATGACACTTTTTAGATGCCTGTGGTAGTCATCAGACTACATCATTTTGTAGGCCTTATTGTCAAGCAGTCTATCTTTTAATACATAGCTTCTGAAATCTTTCAAACACAGTGAAATTCTATCTCGTCAACTTTGCCGAATACATTGGAAATGTATGGATTTATGGAAACGGGATGATGTGTCTCTTATGAAAGAACCCTTCAAAATTATTTTTATAAAGTAAATCTGTTACATTCATAAAGGAATTGTTAAATTTCATTGGCTTTTTATGGGGTTCCCTTCATTCAATTTTTTATGGTGTGAATATTTTGGTTCATGACAGCTGGAAAACTGGGAGAAGAGAAGGGTCTAGTGGAGTTGGGATTGTCTGAAGTTTTGCAAGGAATTTATGAACTAGAAAAACAAGTATTATGTTGGGGAGCCATTTTGAAATGATACAAATTGTTGTAATTTTCACTTTTCCAGATAATTCCCTCAGCATTTTGGCAAAACATAATGGATTCAATCGTCAGAAGCAAGAAGTCTATCTTTTACCAATTGTAATCAGTGATAGTGGAAATCCTCCACTGAGCAGCACTAGCACCCTGACCATCCGGGTCTGTGGCTGCAGCAATGATGGTGTTGTCCAGTCTTGTAATGTTGAAGCTTATGTCCTTCCTATTGGACTCAGTATGGGCGCCTTAATTGCCATATTAGCATGCATCATTTTGCTGCTAGGTACGTATTTCCTTCAAAACCTAATGGTCACCATTTTTCTGATTAATAAATGATGATAAATATGAACAGCAAACTCTAATCTGGACAGTAGTCAACAATCCTGTTAGAACAGGAGCTTCCTTTCCCACACTGAGAGCACTAAGAAGAGGCAGAGAGAGGAAGGACTGTGATAGTACATATGATAGGCTATTTTCAGCCCTGTCACTAGAGAACAGATGGACAAAGCATTTAAAAAAATCATAAAGGTGATGCAAGTAGGGCTGAGCCTTTCTGTGCTTACCACAAAATCTAATTATGTAAGGAGACTTTCAGCTCTTTTAATGCACACCAGTTTACTACAATAGGAGCTTCTTCTATGCCCACAGTGCTGTTATATCTATACAAAAGATGTGTAAATGTTTACTGAGTTCATCAGATACCAGAATTTAGAGAGATAAAGAGCAAACAAAGAAATCAAAACTGTTTTCTTCAAATTAAAATTGTGTTCCCCAGATATTTTAATGGTATTAACATCAAATTTAAATGAAGATTGAAAATTAAGGAAAAGGTTCTCTTCCATTAAGAAACCTAATTATAAAATAATATTAAGGCTAGGCATGGTTGTACAAATCTGTAATTCCAGCATGCTGGAGGTGGAGGCAGGAGAATCCAGAGGTAGACACCAGCCTGGGCTACATAGTAAAACTCAGTCTCAAAAGAAAAAAAAAATGGTAGAAAAATATAACAGAGAATAGTTGTATGTTATCCTTCCCTGAATAAAACACCTTAAAGATAATGTCAGTTACTGTCATCACAGTTACATGTCTTTCTTAGTCAGTTTCCTGGATTTATGCATCATTTCACTGACAATACCCCAAGTTTTATTTGGCTGAACTGGGCAGTTTGGTATTTGTTCCTTTCTCTTTTCCCACCATGAGGCCTACCGTTGTAAGTGAAGGAGATCCAGCCTTCATTCAATGCAAGAAGTTGCTCATGCAATTTTGGTATTTACTTAAAAACAAAACATTATTGAACTGAAGAGTGTTTTTAATAGTTGTTAATATACAACTCACAATCTGGGCATTTAGCTGAGTGGTAAAATGCTTGTATAGTGTGCACAAGGTTCTAGGGTTCATAGCCAGCACCACAAAAAAAGAAAGAAAGAAGAAAAAGGATTTCTAAAACACATTATACACTAAAATAGATAAAGTGTCATTTTTAAATTGAGGATTGCAATCACAGCCTTGAATTCTGCCATTTGAGCTATGCCTTCAGTCCCTTTTCTTTTAACTTTAATTACTTTTTAATTAATTTCCAGCTAAGTATTCACACTTTTGCCCAAGCAGACCTAGAAACATGATTCTCCTACTGCTACCATCACACCTAGCTCCTTTTTAAAAAAAGAAATAGAAGACAGACACAAATCAAAAAATATTAAATGACTTGCACAAGAAAATTAGTGACATTATCTCTGCTAATTTCCATTTCCTACTGTTCATGGTAGAGCTGATACCAGGATGAAATATGGTTTTTCACAATAACTAGATAGAAACTATCTCATTTAAGCCACTTCTCTCATAATTTAATTTAAAAAATTAATGTGGAATTAAATTTACTACAAATTTCAGTGTTTACCTTTCAGAAATAAATTTAGATTAATTATCTAATAAGGATAATTATATTTGTAGTCTTATAATGTGTTAAACGCCCCTCTCTCTTAACATATGTGGTATGTTGTTTGTAAAATGATGTGTTTATTTGGCTAATTTTGTTTGTTTGTTTTCCTACAGTCATTGTGGTGCTGTTTATAACTCTGAGGCGACATAAAAACGAGCCATTAATTATTAAAGACGATGAAGACGTTCGAGAAAACATCATTCGCTACGACGATGAAGGAGGAGGGGAGGAGGACACAGAGGCTTTTGACATTGCAACTTTACAAAACCCAGATGGAATTAATGGATTTTTACCCCGTAAGGATATTAAACCAGATTTGCAGTTTATGCCAAGGCAAGGGCTTGCACCAGTTCCAAATGGTGTTGATGTCGATGAATTTATAAATGTAAGGCTGCATGAGGCAGATAATGACCCCACGGCCCCACCATATGACTCCATTCAGATTTATGGCTATGAAGGCCGAGGGTCTGTGGCTGGCTCCCTCAGCTCCTTGGAGTCCACCACATCAGACTCAGACCAGAATTTTGACTACCTCAGTGACTGGGGTCCCCGCTTTAAGAGACTGGGCGAACTCTACTCTGTTGGTGAAAGTGACAAAGAAACTTGACAGTGGATTATAAATAAATGAATGGAACTGAGCATTCTGTAATATTCTAGGGTCACTCCCCTTAGATACAACCAATGTGGCTATTTGTTTTAGAGGAAAGTTTAGCACCAATCATCTATAAACTCAACCACATTTTAATGTTGAACCAAAAAAAAAAATAAAAATAAAAAGTATATGTTAGGAGGTTATAAATCTTGTGGAGTGTGAATTAAGTATGTGGAGTGTTTAGAAGTCTTTGGATTTTTTGATATTTACTTGACCACCACAGACAAAGATTGGGATCCTAGCTAATTCTTAGAGAAATGGTTTAAAAAGAGGAAAAAAAATCAAAATTAAAAGGTGCTTTCTTAGGAAAATGGACCTGCAAGGAATCTGCTGCTGATATGTGTCTTCTGCAAGAATTTTTATGAATGCAAATGGTTTTTTCCCTTCACCAGTAAGGATCCCGCCACAACTGATAAAGCAATACTTGGTCTGCTGTACGTTAGGACTTTTTGGAGTTTTGGGAGGCCTCGTAGATTTTACGGTACGGTGACCACACATTGTACATAATTGTTGGCCCCACTCATCAGAGACTGAATAGCATCTTTAAATATTGTGTCGAGCCTTAAAATATTCATATGTTCGTAATCCATTCCAGGGTGGGGATTGCCAACTCAGTGGTGGGAGGAGAGAGAAATCCCATTCAATCATGCTTGTTTCTAGAAGCAGGATTCCTCGTTCCCTCCACTTCATCTTCCACATGGACACAAAGATAAACTGTATCCCACAGTGGACTACATCAGAGACAGATGGTTTTATTCCTAGCGCGTGAATTTATTTGTTTAATCCTCAAAATAAATATTTTATTGATGTCCATTAATGCTTTTATTTATTAAGGTTGGTAATCTATAGATTAAGGGACTATATGGGAAAAATCTAAATTATATCCATTAATAATCCTTTAGATTGTTTTATATAAATATATATACAATGAATGTTTAATACATGTACATTTTGATGAGATAAGTATGGCAGGCAATATTATCAAAAGGAGAGCTTATAGTCTCTTTAGAGTAGAAAGTGTTATTGTGACTGGTGATGGCAGGAACAGCAATTTCCCAGAGAAACTTTTAGACTGTTTTCTATTTTGTTCATAATCCTAGTATTGGTGTTTTTACTACAAGCACAAACATCTGAAAGTATATTGATTCCTGTGAATATTTAAACTTTAGTCTTTTAGAAACCTACATAACACCCTGCCCAATGTTTCAAGTTGCCCCACTATTTTAGAGCAGGAACAGATTTGTACATAATTTTACTGCTTATGTTTTTAGCACTCTATCCCTGATCATGGTGATGCACAGAACGTGTTAGACTACAAAAAAAGAGAAGAGCACTAGAAGATGTGAGCATATTTAATTTGTAATGCAAACCTGCCATGTAGGAATAGAAAATGTATGATAAAACTCAAGTATTACATGCAGATCATTTTAATTTTCTACTTTGCTTTAATGCAATATTGTTTATTTACTCCATGTATTGTATTCAGAGAAACTCCTGTATTGTTTCCTACTTTGTGAAATATATTTTTATAAATACCTTTGTTGTCATCATTTTTTTCAGCCAAATGAAGACATATTAATTGAATTATCAACTCTCACTAACATTCTAAAATGTTCAGCCAAATCACACGAAGGCCCACTTTTACTTGTAGTAGTCTTTATTACAAAGAACTAGGGAAGAGAAATGGCTTGTTAATGATCACATAGCAAGAAATCAGCAGAGACATAAAAGAAATACACAATACTGAAGATAGTGCAGCTTTGCCCTTGGAAGCCTCTAGAAGCAGATGCTTCCAGAATAAAAGATAAAGGAAGAGGGAATAATATTAGACAGGGAAAGACTTCAGAAAAGATTGTAGATCTAAAATATAAAAATAAAGAGAACAGAGAGCCAGATTTGGCAAGAGAACCTCAGATTGCAGTGCAGATCTAAACAACCTCTGTTTTCTGCCAGCTCATCAGAAGGTTCTGGAATGAAAGATTATCCATTAGAGCAAAATCTTATTGAGCAAAAATAGTCAGGGTCTGGTCACCTTCTATCTTAGTCATTGGCCTTGGGCTGCTTAAGAAAAGAATCAACTTGGCTTGAAAACTGAAGGACTTAACTTCTGCAAGATGCCTCTACTGTGAGAGAAGTGAAATGTTTGCATACAATATACTATACTAAGAATATAATAGCTTTCCACTGGTTTTAACAACTCATTATTGACTCCCTGTTTCTGAGAAAAATTCATGTTAGTGCTTATCATACTGGCTACTAAACATATTTACACAAAGTCAGAGTGATTGTTCAGTTATCATGGTATCGAAAACCTGGTGAATATGTTATTAATACTAGTTGCAATAATAATCAATAGGAATATTTCAACTATCTTACACATTCTAATGCAAGGTAAAATGATTTTTAAAAATTATCTCATGTACATCAGACTTGTTTTTATTTACTTTGCAGTGAAGTGGCATAGATTAAACAAACATGTATAACAGAAATATCACACTATTTTTTCCAGGAATATAAAATCTATAATTTCCAATCTTGATAACCAATAAAGTTAGCTACATATAGTAGGTTTTATTTTTGTGGACAGGTAGATATTGTCTGTTGTACCAGTTACCCAAATCTTGTGACAAAATTTGCTTTTTCCAGGAAGAAAACATGAAAACGTGGACCCCTTACTAATTTTCTTTGCCACTCTCATTCTAGTATCTTATGAACAAAATTTCAAGTTTTATAATGTGGGATAATGTGAGTACTACTGTGTGCATAATACAGCTATACTGTATGAATTATGCCTTTAGAGTTCCTGGAATGAAAGATCTGAAGAAAGAACACACACACACACACACACACACACACACACACACACACACACACACTTAGACTGAAAGCTTTTATTTTAGCAACTGACTTACTAGGACTTTCCCATCCAAAAGAGGTCAATATGATTCCAAATCATTTATAGGATTTAAAAACTCAATCCTCAACTTGCAAAGTAATATAATGTTCACTTTCTTAAACTGATTTTTATATCTGTATATTTTTTCTGTTCCATCAATTACTGCTACATCAATATAACTTTTCTAATATAATGCTTCTTCACTCTACCAGCATTTTATTGCATCTGTGGGTCTTTATGTATCCTAAATATTAGTCCTTTTCCATACTTGGAAATGGACTCTGCCCAAGAGTTCTCTAACTAATGAAGAAGTATTGTTAATTTGGGGCCAGGTGAGACAAAATTGTCTCCCTCTGTCTATCTCTAAGGTAATTGGACACCATGCAGGATCAATTCAGTCTCTATTCTCTCTATTATTTGATAAAGCTAAATTACAAAAATATCTCTTAAACACCCATGTACACATATAGTATTAGGCAGTCATTATACTTTTTATTATTAGTGCAGCTATTACAATTTTTAAAATAGTTTGCAGTAGGATGACTGGAATGGGCCAGAAATTAAATTCATGTGTTACCCTTACCTCACAGACTTGTGATTTCCTGAATATGAACTTTAAAGTAAAAATGTTTAGAAAAATAAATGTATGGGTAAGTGTATGTACATATATAAAAGAAAAGTTAGATTCACTGGCATCACCAGTGAAGGCAAGAATGCTTAGAAATAGACAAATGTATCTTTGGGAGAGTTTGTTTAATAATATGCTTAAAGTAAAACAAGTCTCTGCATGAGACTTTGAAATCTCCTTGGAGCAGCCGGATTCCATACTGAGACTCAACAGAGTACTGGGCTATGCTGCATTTTGAAGAAGGGAAAGCGGGTGCTGAGAGCTAAGTAGTCAATTACTTTTTATAGCCACATAAGGACTGGAGGCAAGTAGTCCCTTCCAACAAGTTGTATTATGTGATCACTGGCTTTGCAGGGAATCTCACGAATGTATAACCTTCTGATTGCCTTTTTGATTGAAAGTTCCATCTGAGATCAAGGCAGTGCAACCAGTAATAAGATTTCAAAAAATCCCATCACTGGCACTGTCGGAAAGGTTGAGCATGACTGAAATCCCATCATTGTCAGTCAAAAAGATAAGGTAACAGTGGGCATCACTATAAAAGCTGTATAAATGCAAGATTTAAACATGAATATCAGCATTAGAAAGAATACACACATCCATACACACACACACACGCACACACACACACACACACACACACATATATACACACAAGTATACAAAAGTTACTAGGGATAATTTATATTTGTAAGTTTTATTTTACTACCATAAACCTGAAATAGTGGCTGTTTGCTTTACTGAATCTACCCTTGAATTTAAAAGCAATTTGACAGAGATTATAAAGGGTTTATAATATAAGCTTTTATTTATTAACAAAAAATAGCTCATTATAACTGGGATTAAAATTAAATGCATCACTTCATGAAACTGGATTTAGATGTTTTGTGCCATAATATTTTGAAGGAGAAAATAGTTATAGAATATATTTTGTAGAAAGAACTTTCCTTCAAATTTTAATTTTCCTTCAGTTTCAATGTTTTGGAAGTATTGAGGAAGAAGTGGCTCCAAATGGGAAGATTCAAGAAGGTTCCTTTTCAAAAGATTGGAACTGAACAATGAGTGAATAAAAAGCCATAGCTCTTCTAGAATTTAAGAGGGCAAATAATAAAAAACACCACATGCTAGGATTAACAGCACATGTTTGACACTCAGAAAGATCCAGAAATTGAATGTTTATAGGACATTCAAGGGTTGCCTTAAAGATGTTCAGAGACTTATTAAGGAACTTTCTAAGATTAAATTACATATCCAATATCTATCTAGAGATAAGAGTTGAACTCCAGTCTTCTGGGCCATTTACAAGACTGTGAAGTTGTGCTTTTGTATGTCTACTTCTTCTCTTTTATTTATGGCAGTTTCATCTAGTTTCAACCAGTGGGCCATTTGCTGGAGGTGTTGGAGCCTGTGGGCAATCTTCTTCCAATTTGAGTTGTCTGTCACCATCTGTTTCACACCTTGAATGCAAGTATTATTTTTAAGCAGTATCTCCACTAATAGATAATTGATATCTCTATTATTATCCACAGATTACAGAAGAGGGTGGCTAGGAGGAATGTCACAGGATGCTGTGTGAAGAAAATGATGGTGGAAAGCAACAACTTCAATGAATTCAGAGGCCAGGACAACAAAAGGAAATAAGAGGGCACTACAGGTCTCCAGGTCCATCCTGTGAACCCACAAAAATATGAACAGATTTTAACAACTGTTGCCTAAGATTGAATGCAATATTTTATGAATCACTGATTTGGATGACTTCCTGATTCTGTTGTATGCTTTCCCTTAGTGAAATTTTTCTCTAATGGGTTTTTAGATTTTCTTTAATTCAACCTCTACAGTTTGGGAGCTATTCCTTATTTGTCAAGTTTGACTGTTGAATATGTAAATGTATGATCTAGGCTCAATGTTTGAGCTATAAAAAACAATATTTCAAATAAACTTTAAAATTCCTTCATAGTAAAAATTTATTTTCTACAAAATATAATGCTTGTGACAGACAAAATATACACTCAACATCTCTTGCCTCTCAAAGACCTTGAGGTATAGTTGGATAAGTTGCAGGAGCCAATAAATGATAAGATAATAGATTTGGCTATACTATGAAAGATATGAGCAGACGGTGTTTAGCAAACAGACAAAGAATACAAAAGTCTATCAAGGCACAGTATCCTGGTAGAGCTATGCTTGAAAGAGACATGGGACTGCTACGCTGGGAGTATCAAAGGGTAAAGTCAGGCTAGGTTATAGGCACTTGAAAATGAGTGGTGATGTTGGGTAGGAGCTTTCTCAATAGACTTACTGCTAGAGATTTTTGACATGTGAAATTCTCCATTTGACAAAACTTTCAGAGCCTTATTTATTTAATAGATATGTACTGAGGATAGTCCACAAATCTAGATTTGGGGTATATTTCAATGAATAGGACAGGCAAGACCTAAGCCTTCAAAGACTGGTTGGTGTTTAAAAAGGAAATTGAGTAGAAATATGACAAAGGGACAGTGATATTGGTAGAAAATAAAATAGATGTACAAGAATCTAAATTTTTTATATGGAGTAGACTAATATTTGAGTTGTCAATTTTCATGATAAAAGCAAACAACAGTAAAGATCTTTGTCTTACTTTCTCTCCTGGACTAAACCAATAGCATATTCAGGAAATGAAAATGAGGTCTAGATTATAGTGGAGGAGGAAGAAGGACACACAATAAAATGTGGAGAGCTGAGCACAGACCATACTATTTATGTCTTTGCAGACCATGATAAGAAGCTCAGATTTACTTTATGTGAATGAGGATGTAATCGAAAGGATCTAAAAAAAGCAGGGGAGTGACTTTTTTTTTTTTGACAGACTGGGGTGTGAATTCGGGGACTACAACTTGAGCCACTGCACCAGCTCTTTTTTTGTGATGGATTGTTTTTCAAGATAGTGTCCTATGAACTACTTGCCCAGGCTTGCTTCAAGCCACAATCCTCCTGATCTCTTCTCCTGACTAGCTAGGATTGCAGGCACGAGCCACTGGTACCTGGCTCAGGGGAATGACTTGACCTGACTTATAGTTTTAAAGAGATCACTCTGGTTCTTATAGGAAAATAGAATTTTTAAACACCAGAATAAAAGCAGTATACCTCGGTAGGAGGTAGTTGCTTCAGCTCAAGGAAGAAATTATCTTTACTTTGACTGTTGCAGATAGAGATAGAAGAAAAAGAATCCAAATATAAATTGGATCTAAAATTGATAGTCATAGTAGGTATATTCAATGTCAAAATGAAGGTAAGTTGTAATTTAAAGATGATGCCTAGTGCTTTATAATTGAAGCACTGTGTGATTGGTGGAGTAGTGGAACCATTTACAAAGATTGGGAAGATAGAGGAGATTTAGTTACTAAAGTTTGACATCCTATTACTCTAATGATCCACAACAGAAAGGGATTACAGAAATCATCTTTTTATAGAAGTTCCTACATGGAGAGTGTAAAATACTATAATAATCAAAACTTGCCAGATAAACAAAACCAATCATATATACTTTATGTGTATATGTATATACATATACATACATAAATACATATTTATATAAATATTTATGTATGTGTGTATATATACATATATACATATGGACAGAGAGAGATTTAGGGTGAGTAAAGCGCTCATGAGAAGTTCCAAAGTCTGACACTTCCAAGCTGGAGACCCAAGAAAGTCAGTGGTGTAGTCTGAAGGCCTGAAAACTAGGGAAACCAATGATATGAATCCCAATTTGAGGGTAAAAGAAAGTAAGATGAGATAACGATAGCTCAAATGCTAAGGCAGAAAACTAAAGGAATTCAAATACTTTCTTTTTCCTCCTTAGACCCTCAATGGATTAGATGAAGCCTATGTTCATTATTTAAGGCAGTATACTTCATTGAATCCATTCATTCAAATGCTAAAGTCATCCAGAAACATGCTCACAAAGCCAGCCAGAAGTGATGTTTAATCTGGGCATTGTGTGTCCCAGAAGTTATGTAAAATTATCCATCTCAGGGACCACCTCAAAAGCATTACTACACGCATTTTGATTCCTCTGTATTTCAAAACTTAAGAAGTCGATAAACGTCACAAGACATATGTTAGTCTCAAGAACTATACTGTCAGATTGACTGTTTTCTACACATTGCCTTCTATGAATGGAAAGGAATAGAGACTATACTTTCGTGAATTCATTCTTGGATGGGGTATGTTGGATTCAATCCTGAAAATGTTTCATCATGAAAGTGAGGAAGTAATATAGTGAAACATTTTCCAAATGTTTACCAAAAAAGCAAGGAAAAAGAAAATGTAGCCTTATGCATAAATACAATATATCTTGGAAACATTCTCATGTAGGTCCTTTCTCTTTGGACTGAACACTATTCCTCAAGGGAAGATACATTGGTCTTTGTGGTTTATGTAAGATGTGATTTCAAAAATATCACAAAACACCCTTAAACTGCAGATTGTTTCTTTAATGCTACTTTCTGTTAAAGCCCATCTTGTTCTCTGTAAGTTGATGGGTTTAGTACTCAATAAATGCTGATTGCACCAAAGTGCAGTGATATCAGTCTGGAAAGAAAATTATTCCATAAAATAAAAATTTTTAAATTCTTGTATAAAACAAGAATGAACAAGAATAAAAGGATGAACCAATTTTTTCACGCATTTTTTATACTATGTACCCAGTACTATGTGTCATATGTTAAAACTGATGAGACTCACTTATTCTTCTCTTTCAGAGCTTGTGGTCTTATGGTAGCTTGACATGGATTTTTAAAAATGGTTAAATCATAGTACTGTGTGGTTATTTGTATGTTTTTAGTATTTTCAAATTGTTATAAGAATGCTGAGTCAAAATACTTAATTTTTAATGCTTCACCAGTTCACATATTGTTACATACTTAAAGTGTATATCGTGCAGAAAAAGTTAAGAATTCAAATGGTCGTTTTGATAAGGAATGCACATACAGAAAAAAATAATATCACAGATAAAAATCAGATGAGCATGAACACTCAGTGAGTCAAGAGGAGTCATACTGTGCATCTTAAATCTTAGTAGGAATAAACCAAGCACAGAAAATTGAACACTCATCATATTTTATATATAGAAACATTACTGATATGCACTGGAGGCATGACTCAAGTAGCAAAGCCTTGTCTAGCAAAAACAAGTCCCTGAGTTCAAACCCCATCACTGACACCCCCCAGAAAGAAACATTAATTTCATCTAGTATCATATTAATAAATAACATTCCTGTTTAACATGGTTCACCCTAAGAATATAAAAATAATCTAGTATAATAGTTGATTTTCAAAGACAAAAATACCACATGAACACGTCAATAGGTCCATTTTTAAATGTCTGATTGAGTGCATAACCTGCACAAGACAAAAAATCTGCAAAACGGAAAGGATGGTAATCTATCCAAATTTTATAGTAAATAAAATTAGTAATAGAGGATTTTATAGCATATTACTTTAAGATAGAGGTAAGAAAAGAAAGGCTGTCTTCATAGTTTTAGTTTAATGTAGTAGAAGTCTTGACTGCCACCAGTAATCAAGAAAAAGCATGAACCTCCATGTATTTATGGAAAAGAGGGCCATGTATCATTATGTCTAGATAGTATCAGCATAAACATAAAAAGTTAAAGGATCTAATTGACAAAACAGTAATACTGTAAATTTTAATATGATTTAGTGCAACTTAATCTGAATGATAAGTCATTAATGAAAGAAATTAAAGATGTTAATTCCTAAAAATATAACTACAATTTCCATTTTATTTTAATCAAAATTATAACTGAATTTCTTAACTAACTCACCTTTTAAAAAATTGTGTTTTATTTATGAGCTCCATTCTTCATTAAAAATATTGACATAAAACTAGTGAGAGGCAAGAAAGAGAGTATGGAAGAAACAACAAAAACAAAAGCAATTAAAAATCTGTGGAATTCTTGTAGTAAGTGCAGAAGCAGACTCAAGTACAAGAGTCAAAAATAACACTCAGTGACTGGTGGAATGACACAAGTGGTAGAGTGCTTGCTTGGCAAGCAGGAGGCCCTGAGTTCAAATTCCAGTGCAGCCAATAATTAATTAAAATAAAACTCAGTTTGAATTTTAAAGATGTAATTGTATAACAATAAGTTATCACTCTAAACTCATAAGACAGATGTAAGAAAGGCCAATGTATCCAGAAATTGCCAAAAATGTTAAAACTGGGAGTCTTCATGTACTCCATCTCTCTTATGCACCAGCAATGATACCTCAGGGTACAAATCCCACAGAAGCCCTTGCACATATTTATAGGTGAATATATCCAATTCTATTCATTGTTCTGTCTTTTAAGTGAGGTGCTGAAAACGCTCCATGCATTCACACAAGGAGAACGGATATTAAAAATGATCACTCCATAAATACTAAGTACTACTCTGGGCTGTTTGGAAATAATAAAATAAATTCACACACTAAGTCAACGTGTATTCATTCTGGAAACATTTTCAAGTGAAGTAAAAGTAAAAGGGGATGAAACTTAATGTAGAAATAACTTCTACATTAATTAAAAACACATACACATTATTATGTATTATACAAGGAGTCATATTTGAGGATATTAATTTCATTCACAAGCAGAAAGGGAGAAAATTGATAATGAGGAAAGGATAATAGTTCAGATGAATCAACTATTTGCTCTTGTGGTCTCATAAGTAAACAGAAGTATACCTAAAGACAAAAATAGAATAAGTAAGATGTGTTTAGAAAAACAATAAATACCACACTCTCTGGACTTAGTGTTTGACATAGTTTGATAGAGAGGACGAAGCATTAGAATGAGGGTGAGCAGGATGCTGACTGTGATACTTTGAAGGAAAACAGACTAAGATGGAAACGCCAGACTATGTTGTTGTGTTGTGCAGAACACTGAGAATATGTACAATTTTGTAAGTGTTCTGGATAAAAGGTTTAGATTTTCTGGTATACTTCACAGTTGTTGAAACAACCAGACTATTACTCATACACTCTTAGAGGTCACAATCCATATTCCCAAACTAAGAACTTTTAGAAATCTGAGCAGGGCAACAGTGTCTCACCACTGTAATCCTAGCTAATTGGAATGCTGAGGTCATAAAGATAGTTTCAAAGCCAGCCCAGGCAAAAACAGTTTGTGAGACCTCAACTCAAAAGGCAAAAAGCTGGGCACAGTAATGCTTGCCTCTTATCCTAATAACAGCAGGAAAAGTAAATAGGTGGATTGTGGTCCAGGCCAGCCCAAGGCAAAAAGCAAGATCCTATCTTCAAAATAACCAGAGCAAAAAGGGCTGGAGGCATGGCTCAAACAGCAAAGCACCTTCCTAGCAAGCAAGATATCTTGAGTTCAGAAAACTCCAGTTTAAAAAACAAAAAACAAAAACAGTTAGAAATCCTATTGTAATACAAACCTCCTTTTTTTTTATTCCAGAATTCCTCAAATGGAATTAACTATGATTTTTCATTGAAAAACCAATTTCATCTTCCTCTATAGATGCATTTTGTGGAATAAAATTTTAGCATCACTATTGTGATCAATAGACCAAGTAGGGTTTTAATGAAATGGATAGGTATGATAAGATGTAATTTACTTTCCTTTTCTTGAGGGGACCATATTAAGAATATTATCATGTATTTATTTTGCATCTAATTTGCTCATATATCTGTGATAAGTGTAATTGGGAGGAAAGCAGTAAAGTAAGTCACAGACTTTGTTCACGCAGAGTTAATTGGAAAGATATATTTAACATGTGATGATAATCAAGTGATGTGATATAGTGTATACAACTGTATCTAAAGGAAATAATAATAAAGTATGAGGAAGCTGTCAAGTGGCACAGTAGTAGTTGTGTGGGCACAGAGATCAGATATGAATCACCAGGAGTTAGGCAACAGTTCTAGTAAAATTGACAAACTGTACAGACTGTGTTATATATGAATAAATAGTCCTAAAACGTCATATTTGGAGATGAAAATGTTGCATGTGTAAATACAACCAGTAGAATTCTGATAAAAAGGTGGAAAAATGATTTTGAAATTTTCTCAATAGAGTAAATAAAGTACCCGGAGAATTACTTCCTCATATCAGGAACATGAGCTTTTTTGTTCTAAAATATTTGTCTATTGGTATTAGAAAGACCATCTGTAGGAATGCAGGCATTTTGTGAGTTTCCCTGAACAGTATATGACTGACACGAAAACTTGCAAGAATCCATCATCAGTTTTATCATTGTTTACAACAGGAAGTGCCATTTCCAGATCACTATATTCTTCACTCTTGGGATGTTCATGAATGGTTCAGGTGAATTGATGGACTAAGACTGTTTTATACTCTGTGCTTTTCATGTTCGGCTCATATTATTTCTACATTTGTGCATGAAAATATAACATGTGATGAAGGTAGAAAATAATTCTGCTAGCTTTAGAATTCAATGATAGTTTTGTAATCACACTACAGAATGACTGCTCTCTTCTCTTACCCAATGCTGACAATGTCGAAGAATGGCACACACTCAACATAAAGTACCTCAATGAGGAATTATAAACAATCTCACAAATGTGCTTGTGGGGCAATGATGAAGATGTCTTCAAGATTGCTTCGTAAAGATGAGTTAAGTACTCTGTGTCTGGACAAAGATGTGTAAATAAGATCATTAAATCATTTCCCCACACTGCAGGACACCAACTCATCACTAAAATCAAATTTTGTAGCATTCCTCTAATCAATTAAAGGAAAAATATGCTAAACAATACAAAATTAAAGGATTTAGAATGATCTTCTCTAACAACCCAGCTCACCTGTAACCACAAATGTTTACAACATGGTCATGCTCAAGAATAAGGGGCTTTGTCTCACCCTACACAGAAGAAACTAATAAAGACAATCATAACTTTTTATGATACCACTCTGAATAGTCTCATGTCTACTTTTTCTGATTCTTTCCTTTGTGACATAGCTTGTTGGCTAACTCCCTTAGGACCAATCTTCTTAGATGGCATACTTTGACCCTTGCATTTGATTCTGTTTCCTACTCCAAGAGTAGATGATCCACTTCTTAGAATCAAATTACTGGCTTCTTCCTGGCTGTCCCTTTGGATGTGGAAATGCAGTCTTTCAGTTCTAAAAGGTTTGTGTTTGAGTAATTGGCATGTTAAATCTTCTGAATAGCTCTTCTATACTTCATCCTTAGGTAAAGAAAATACAATTGTCCCATTGAAGTAAAAGGCAAAGAAAACAGTACATATGGCAGTTTTTTGAGAGGAAAGATATGGCACCTCAAATAAAAGATATGAGGGTGTTTTAACGTGTATATAATTTCAAGCCTATGGGCATAATTCAGGAAAACCAAGAAGAGTGTGCAGAATCCCAAAGGAAGTTGCAGGGAGAAACACAGGAATATTTTTACTCCTGACTAAATAATGAGGATAAATGGTTACTGGAAATTGGAAAGAAAGCTGAAGTTTTATTTTCCATATATGCAAAAAAATATGATCTCACTATTTGCATTAAAAGGGTTTCAGCAAGATACTCAAACCACCTTCATTGTGTCTGTGTGTTCTGCAAAGTTCTGTGTCCAAATAAAATCAAAATATCCCCTGATTTTCATAGCATTTTGCTCCCCCCCCATGAAAATCACACCTTCCTCCATTATGTAAGCAATTTAGGAAATCTGTTACTTTTTTGTCCATACACCAACAAGACAACTGTATTTAGAAACAAGATTTACAATATAATATGGTTTACCCTTTAACCTGTTCATACATGTAGTAAAATTCCTCTTTGTAACTGTAAAATTCAATGTAAAAATAATGTCAGATGTTTCAAATGCCTCTTACACTATGACACAGGTGATAACTGACAGTAACTGCATGGTTTTCAGAGAGTGAGCATTTCCTTATCCTCAACTATTGGAAAGAAATGGTATTTCCTGAACACATTTGGGAAGAAAAAAAAGTATGATATTAGGAAATAAAAGATTCTAAGTTCTCATTCATGGAAGGAAATTCAGCAGAGAGGTATGTGAAATTACTCTTGCCCTGGACATCTGGTTCTGAAAGTCTTTATATACCTGTTTACCATACAAAAAAGAAAACAATAAGCTCATCCATTCAACAGACACCTGTCATATAGTCATTTATTCATCCAAGATTTATTTCTCCATCTCCACCTTCTACAGATTGTTCTGAGTTCTGGGTACACAACATCAAATGGAAATGGCACAGTCCCTGCTTTCCTAGACCTCACAGAGTGGGGGGGGTGGGCAAGTCTAAGGACTCATGCCAAAAGAACTAGATCATATATTTTGGAACATGTCAACCTATGGCAGAGAAGGCAGTGCAAATGGATCCTGTACAAGATACTCTGGCAAAGAGGGCATAATGGAAGCAGAAATGTAACCTGAAAGCTAAATGCCTGGGTAGATGTACAAGGTGGTTTGATAGAACTGGGATTATGCTATATCAACTTAAAATTTAAATGTAATATATAGAAATTAACTGACTTTCGTAGGAAAAAAAAGAAGTCAGAGCAAAATTGAAAAAATGTTAAGCAAAATATTGCACAATTATTATTCTTATGTTTTTAAGCAACACAGAAACTTTGATTTAAAGGCTGTTAGCATTTAAATCAACATCCTTCCCCACAGTATAGGAATGATTTGACATTAGGGATTATGTTTTATTCAACTGGGCATCTGTTATAGATTACATTTATCTCCCTCAAAAAAATATGTTGATATTCTTTTCCTAGTCTTTGAGAATGTGGCTTTATTTGGAAGCAGGCTTTATAGAGGTAATCAAGTAAAAATGAGGTCATTAGATGAACTGAAATACACAATGACTAGAGTGATTTTTTAAAATATAAATTAGGGCCCAAATAAAGGCATGCATACGGATAGAATGCCATCTGAAGACATAGGATTGGAGTAGATGGCAGGAAATGAGAAAGATTTCTGACAAACTATCAGAAGCTAAGAAACAACAAGGCACTCACCTTTGGCACTTTATGAGGGAGCATGACTCTGATGATATCTTGATTCTGGACTTTTGTTCTCCACAACTGTGAAAGAATAAATTTCATTTTTTGCTAAGCCTACGAGAAAATAAAATAAACCTAACCTGACTGCATAGCCACATTTTTGTTTGCTATGGTATAGGGCTGGAACAGTTAAGAGAAAGAAATCTAATTTGTTCAAACAGAGTGTCTCTTATTGCAATTGATCATCTCCAGGAGGAATGTTTTTCTAAATCATATGTACTCACTAAAATAAGTTGAGAGACTTGAAGTACTATAAAGAATCATTTTGAGGATAAAAATCCTCAAAATAATAAGGAAGTTTGACTTCATTGATTTAGGCAGGAAGGCGTCAAATAAGAAAAATGGCATTTAAACTAACATTTAAAGGACAAGGAAAAGTTAACCAGATCAGTAGAGAAATAAGAAGTAGGGCAAGATCCCAGGGTACAATGTCCCTGAACTGGAAAAAAGCTTGACTAGTTTGAAAGAAAAATGTAAGAAGAGGCCAGAAGTGATAATGTATACCTATAATCCAGCTACTTGAGAAGTAGAAGTAGGAAGATTGCACTTCAAGCTAGTAGAGTAAAAAGTGCAAGACCACATGTGGACTGAGGTCATGGTTCAAGTGATAGAGGCCTTGAGTCCAGTTCCCAGTATCACTTTAAAAAGAAGGAAAGAAGAGTATGGCTAGCATATAATGAGATAAGAATTATTTAACCTGAGATAAGGTTGAAACGGGGATGATAGGTGGTAGAAAAATCCTATAGGATCTTGTATATCATTGTGACTAACATTCACTTTAATTTTTGGTCAATTAGGAAGTCACATCTGGAAGGTAGGATGAGTGTCAACATTGATATTGAAGTGTTAAATGGAGCGAGAAGTCCAGAAACAAACAAAAGGAAAAAGAGAAAACAATGTCCCCTGAGAGAATTCGATGTGTCATGTGTGTGTGGGGGTGTGTGTGTGTAATATTTCATCATGAGACCACAAGATTAAGAGGATATAAGAAGGCCTAGTTACTGCAATGAGCAAGAGATAAAGTTGAAAAGAAAACATGAGAGAAGATAGAGAATGAATTTCGAGATCTACAAGGAATGCCCAGGGAAGCCAAGAGAAAAGAGGTGGCTCATTTGATGGCTAAATGAGCAGAGTTATTTCAAGAGATGCAGAATGCAAATACCTATTGAATTTGTTTTCAGTGGTTATTGCAAGCACACAGAACAGTAGACTGGATTGAATCAAGTAGATCAAACAAAACCAAGTGAATAAAAGAAACAATGGGTGATTAAGGGAGGCAGACAGAAGTTATGCACATTGTTTAGCTTAGGTTCATAGGCAGTTTCCTTCATAGAATTGATTGTAGGATTATAGAGAGTCAGAGAAACAACTTGGAAAAATTATATTTATTTATTTAAATAGTAGTAATGATGGAGCATGTCCCATGTTATTAAGGACCAAGCAATAAGTAAAGAGACCTGATGATTGGGGATTGATAAGTAATAACCAACTGTAGGATCAAAATCCTTGAAAAGGTAGAAAGAATGGAAAGAGACTGTAGTCCAGAGAAGATACATAGGAATTTGTCTGTGATGGCATGGTCCTAATTTTACATTTGTAATAAGAGGAGATAATTTATAGCTTTCACTCAATAGCATGTAACAATATTTAAACAAAATAAAGTACCACAAAATAAAATCAAATAGTGAGGAGAGTTCAGAGAGAGCAATCAGGAAGACTTCTTTGAAAAAGTTTAGAGACCTGAGAGAGAGGGTGAGCTGTGATAGATCTAGAGAACGACCATATGGAACAAGCAGAAAGAAGAGGAGATCAGAGAAGTAAGTTCCCCAGAACTATTCCCAAACAAAAGCATTTATATACTCCAGTAGAAGGCAATGCTGCTGCCCTTACTTGGGATGTCAAATCATTTTTTAAAAACCTGTGATGGCAACTTATTTAAGGAAGGGTCTACTGGCAGCCCATACTTAAACACTTTAACTTAGAATGTCTCACCATGGTACTTCTGTTCCCTGGAATTTTTTGTTTTCTTTTTTCTAATTGTTGTTCTGGGTGGGGGTACATTGTGGCATTTACAAAAGTTCTTACAATATATCAAACTTGAATTTACCCCCTCTATAGCTATCCTTTATCCATCTTTCCCCTCACTGGTGGAATAGTTTCAACAGGTATAATTTTGCACTTACATACATATGTACACATTTTTTCGCACTGTACTCAACCTCCTACTCCCTTCCCCTGCCACTTCCTCCTTTCCCCTCCCCTCCCTGAGCAGGACCTATTATGCCCTCTTGCTTTCTGATTTTGTAGAAGAAAAAAGAAAAAAAAAAGACATTTTTTTGCTTTTTTTAGATAAATGTACCTATACAGGGAGGTTTCTTGTGATATTTCCATGTATATATGTATTATAACCCCAATTGGCTCATCTCCTTTTATTTTTCTTCATTCTACCTTAATCCCCTTCTTATGGTGATTTCAGCTGGTTTAAGAATTCTAATTTCATTCTTGTACAGACAGTATATCAGCCATATTCATCTTCTTAGTTTCCTTCTTTTACCCTACCTCTCTCATATGTAACCTCTCCTTAGCATGACCAGTTTTTCATAATATTGCTTCATTTGTATTAGGTCTATATTCCATATATGAGAGAGAACATGCAGCTTTTTGTCTTCTAAAACTCAGACAACCCTCTGCATGGTATATTGTCTTATCCCTCTGTTGCAATACTGTTTAATCTTTCTCAAAAAAACTGTATTTTGTTCAAAACCATGTATCAAATATACTATAATCATGTCGCCTGTCTTCAATAATTGGTGAATTGTCATAACCTGATGTTTCAGCTACTATAAAGTTCTATGTACTGTTTGCTTCAGGATTATTTTATATTTTATCAGCATAATGATAGCGTTTACAGTTATCTACAGTATATACTCACATCCATTAATTGATTTTACATTGATTATTATTTTTTTTTTATTTATTTTTTTTATTATTTTTTTTAATTTATTTTTTTTTTCATTTTTCTTTTATTATTCATATGTGCATACAAGGCTTGGTTTATTTCTCCCCCCTGCCCCCACCCCCTCCCTTACCACCCACTCCACCCCCTCCCTCTCCCCCCCTCAATACCCAGCAGAAACTATTTTGCCCTTATCTCTAATTTTGTTGTAGAGAGAGTATAAGCAATAATAGGAAGGAACAAGGGGTTTTGCTGGTTGAGATAAGGATAGCTATACAGGGCATTGACTCACATTGATTTCCTGTGCGTGGGTGTTACCTTCTAGGTTAATTCTTTTTAATCTAACCTCTTCTCTAGTTCCTGGTCTCCTTTTCCTATTGGCCTCAGTTGCTTTAAGGTATCTGCTTTAGTTTCTCTGCATTAAGGGCAACAAATGCTAGCTAGTTTTTTAGGTGTCTTACCTATCCTCACCCCTCCCTTGTGTGCTCTCGCTTTTATCATGTGCTCATAGTCCAATCCCCTTGTTGTGTTTGCCCTTGATCTAATGTCCACATATGAGGGAGAACATACGATTTTTGGTCTTTTGAGCCAGGCTAACCTCACTCAGAATGATGTTCTCCAATTCCATCCATTTACCAGCGAATGATAACATTTCGTTCTTCTTCATGGCTGCATAAAATTCCATTGTGTATAGATACCACATTTTCTTAATCCATTCGTCAGTGCTGGGGCATCTTGGCTGTTTCCATAACTTGGCTATTGTGAATAGTGCCGCAATAAACATGGATGTGCAGGTGCCTCTGGAGTAACAGTCTTTTGGGTATATCCCCAAGAGTGGTATTGCTGGATCAAATGGAAGATCGATGTCCAGCTTTTTAAGTAGCCTCCAAATTTTTTTCCAGAGTGGTTGTACTAGTCTACATTCCCACCAACAGTGTAAGAGGGTTCCTTTTTCCCCGCATCCTCGCCAACACCTGTTGTTGGTGGTGTTGCTGATGATGGCTATTCTAACAGGGGTGAGGTGGAATCTTAGTATGGTTTTAATTTGCATTTCCTTTATTGCTAGAGATGGTGAGCATTTTTTCATGTGTTTTCTGGCCATTTGAATTTCTTCTTTTGAGAAAGTTCTGTTTAGTTCACCTGCCCATTTCTTTATTGGTTCATTAGTTTTGGGAGAATTTAGTTTTTTAAGTTCCCTGTATATTCTGGTTATCAGTCCTTTGTCTGATGTATAGTTGGCAAATATTTTCTCCCACTCTGTGGGTGTTCTCTTCAGTTTAGAGACCATTTCTTTTGATGCACAGAAGCTTTTTAGTTTTATGAGGTCCCATTTATCTATGCTATCTCTTAGTTGCTGTGCTGCTGGGGTTTAATTGAGAAAGTTCTTACCTATACCTACTAACTCCAGAGTATTTCCTACTCTTTCTTGTATCAACTTAAGAGTTTGGGGTCTGATATTAAGATCCTTGATCCATTTTGAGTTAATCTTGGTATAGGGTGATATACATGGATCTAGTTTCAGTTTTTTGCAGACTGCTAACCAGTTTTCCCAGCAGGTTTTGTTGAAGAGGCTGCTATTTCTCCATCGTATATTTTTAGCTCCTTTGTCAAAGATAAGTTGCTTATAGTTGTGTGGCTTCATACTGGATCCTCTATTCTGTTCCACTGGTCTTCATGTCTGTTTTTGTGCCAGTACCATGCTGTTTTTATTATTATTGCTTTGTAATATAGTTTGAAGTCAGGTATTGTGATACCTCCTGCATTGTTCTTTTGACTGAGTATTGCCTTGGCTATTCGTGGCCTCTTGTGTTTCCATATAAATTTAACAGTAGATTTTTCAATCTCTTTGATGAATGTCATTGGAATTTTGATGGGAATTGCATTAAACATGTAGATTACTTTTGGGAGTATAGACATTTTTACTATGTTGATTCTACCAATCCATGAGCATGGGAGATCTCTCCACTTTCTATAGTCTTCCTCAACCTCTTTCTTCAGAAGTGTATAGTTTTCCTTGTAGAGGTCTTTCACATCTTTTGTTAGGTTTACACCTAGGTATTTGATTTTTTTTGAGGCTATTGTAAATGGAATTGTTTTCATACATTCTTTTTCCGTTTGCTCATTGTTAGTGTATAGAAATGCTAATGATTTTTCTATGTTGATTTTATATCCTGCTACTTTGCTATAGCTATTGATGATGTCTAGAAGCTTCTGAGTAGAGTTTTTTGGGTCTTTAAGGTATAGGATCATGTCGTCTGCAAATAGGGATATTTTGACAGTTTCTTTACCTATTTGTATTCCTTTTATTCCTTCTTCTTGCCTAATTGCTCTGGCTAGGAATTCCAGTACTATGTTGAATAGGAGTGGAGAGAGTGGGCATCCTTGTCTGGTTCCTGATTTTAAAGGGAATGGTTTTAATTTTTCTCCGTTAAGTATAATGCTGGCTGTAGGTTTGTCATATATAGCTTTTATAATGTTGAGGAACTTTCCTTCTATTCCTAGTTTTCTTAGAGCTTTTATCATGAAATGATGTTGGATCTTATCAAAGGCTTTTTCTGCATCTATTGAGATGATCAAGTGGTTTTTGTCTTTGCTTCTGTTAATGTGGTTTATTACGTTTATTGATTTTCGTATGTTGAACCACCCCTGCATCCCTGGGATGAAGCCTACGTGGTCGTGGTGAATAATCTTTTTGATGTGTTGCTGAATTCGATTTGCCATTATTTTGTTGAGGATTTTTGCATCAATGTTCATTAAGGAGATTGGCCTATAGTTCTCCTTTTTGGAGGTGTCTTTGCCTGGTTTTGGGATAAGTGTAATAGTGGCTTCATAAAATGTGTTTGGCAGTTTTCCTTCCCTTTCTATTTCATGGAACAGTTTAAGGAGGGTTGGTATCAGTTCTTCTTTAAAGGTCTGATAGAATTCAGCAGAGAATCCATCAGGTCCTGGACTTTTCTTTTTGGGGAGACTCTTGATTGCTGCTTCAATTTCATTTTGTGTTATAGGTCTATTCAGGTGATTAATTTCCTCTTGGTTCAGTTTTGGATGATCATATGTATCTAGAAATCTGTCCATTTCTTTTAGATTTTCAAATTTATTTGAATATAGGTTCTCAAAGTAGTCTCTGATGATTTCCTGGACTTCCATGGTGTTTGTTGTTATCTCCCCTTTTGCATTCCTGATTCTACTAATTTGGGTTTTTTCTCTCCTCATTTTAGTCAGGTTTGCCAGGGGTCTATCGATCTTGTTTATTTTTTCAAAGAACCAACTTTTTGTTTCATTAATTCTTTGTATGGTTTTTTTGGTTTCTATTTCGTTGATTTCAGCTCTTATTTTTATTATTTCTCTCCTTCTATTTGTTTTGGGATTTGCTTGTTCTTGTTTTTCTAGGAGTTTGAGATGTATCATTAGGTCATTGATTTGGGATCTTTCAATCTTTTTAATATATGCACTCATGGCTATAAACTTTCCTCTCAAGACTGCCTTAGCTGTGTCCCATAGGTTCTGGTAGGTTGTGTTTTCATTTTCATTGACTTCTAGGAACTTTTTAATTTCCTCTTTTATTGCATCGATGATCCATTCTTCATTAAGTAATGAGTTATTTAGTTTCCAGCTGTTTGCATGTTTTTTGTCTTTACTTTTGTTGTTGAGTTCTACTTTTACTGCATTGTGGTCAGATAGTATGCACGGTATTATTTCTATTTTCTTATATTTGCTGAGGCTTGCTTTGTGCCCTAGGATATGATCTATTTTGGAGAAGGTTCCATGGGCTGCTGAGAAGAATGTATATTGTGTAGAGGTTGGATGAAATGTTCTGTAGACATCTACTAGGTCCACTTGATCTATTGCATATTTTAGATCTTGGATTTCTTTATTGAGTTTTTGTTTGGATGACCTATCTATTGATGATAATGGAGTGTTAAAGTCTCCCACAACCACTGTGTTGGCGTTTATATATGCTTTTAGGTCTTTCAGGGTATGTTTGATGAAATTGGGTGCGTTGACATTGGGTGCGTACAGATTGATGATTATTATTTCCTTTTGGTCTATTTCCCCTTTTATTAGTATGGAATGTCCTTCTTTATCTCGTTTGATCAATGTAGGTTTGAAGTCTACTTTGTCAGAGATAAGTATTGCTACTCCTGCTTGTTTTCGGGGGCCATTGGCTTGGTAAATCTTCTTCCAGCCTTTCATCCTAAGCATATGCTTATTTCTGTCAGTGAGATGAGTCTCCTGTAAGCAACAAATTGTTGGATCTTCTTTTTTAATCCATTTTGTCAAACGGTGTCTTTTGATGGGTGAATTAAGTCCATTAACATTAAGTGTTAGTACTGATAGGTATGTGGTGATTCCTGCCATTTAGTTATCTTAGTTGTTTGAAGGTTTGATTGTGTGTACCTAACTTGATGTTACTCTCTACTGTCTTGCTTTTTCTTATCCTGTGGTTTGGTGCTGCCTGCCTTTTCATGGTTAAGTTGGGTGTCACTTTCTGTGTGCAGGATCCCTTGCAGAATCTTTTGTAATGGGGGCTTTGTGGTTACATATTGTTTTAGTTTCTGCTTATCATGGAAGACTTTTATTGCTCCGTCTATTTTGAATGATAGCTTTGCTGGGTAGAGTATCCTGGGGTTGAAGTTATTTTCATTCAGTGCCCGGAAGATCTCACCCCACGCTCTTCTTGCTTTTAATGTTTCTGTTGAGAAGTCTGCTGTGATTTTGATGGGTTTACCTTTGTATGTTACTTGTTTTTTCTCTCTTGCAGCCTTCAATATTCTTTCCTTAGTTTCTGAACTTGTTGTTTTAATGATGATATGTCGTGGAGTAGTTCTATTTTGATCTGGTCTGTTTGGTGTCCTGGAGGCCTCTTGCATTTGTATGGGAATATCTTTCTCTAGATTTGGGAAATTTTCCGTTATTATTTTGTTGAATATATTACGCATTCCCTTCACTTGCACCTCTTCTCCTTCTTCGATGCCCATGATTCTCAAGTTTGGTCTTTTGATGGAGTCGGTGAGTTCTTGCATTTTCTTTTCACAGGTCTTGAGTTGTTTAATTAGTAGTTCTTCAGTTTTTCCTTTAATTACCATTTCATCTTCAAGTTCTGAGATTCTGTCTTCTGTTTGTTCTATTCTGCTGGATTGGCCTTCCGTTTTGTTTTGCAGTTCTGTTTCGTTCTTTTTTCTGAGGTTTTCCATATCCTGGCTGTTTTCTTCTTTATTGTTGTCTATTTTTGTCCTGAGTTCATTTATCCATTTATTCATTGTGTTCTCTCTTTCATTTTGGTGTTTATACAGTGCTTCTATGGTTTCCTTTATTTCTTCTTTTGCTTTTTCAAATTCTCTATTTTTATTGTCTTGGAATTTCTTGAGTGTCTCCTGTACATTTTGGTTGACCCTATCCAGTATCATCTCTATAAAATTCTCATTGAGTACTTGTAGTATGTCTTCTTTTAAATTATTCTTGTAGGCTTCATTGGGTCCTTTGGCATAGTTTATCTTCATTTTGTTGGAGTCTGGCTCTGAGTTTCTGTTCTCTTCATTCCCCTCTGGTTCCTGTACTAATTTTTTGCTGTGGGGAAACTGGTTTCCTTGTTTTTTCTGTCTTCCTGTCATTGTCCTTGGTGTTGTTACTGTCCCTGTACTGTGTGTAATTAAGTATTTTCTAGCTTGTAATAATAACAATGGTAATATTGAGAATGGAAGAGTGAGCTGAGATGGAAAGCAAGAAGTTAAAGAAAAGGGGAAAACAAATATACAGACAAGAGGGAGAAAGCAGAACAAGGTATCAGACAAGAGAGTTTCAAAGGTATAAACAGGGAGTGTTAGTGTACTAATCGACAGTAAGCTGAACAGACAATAGAGTGACAGAGAGAGGATTGAAAATCAAAGATAAAAAAAATAAAAAATAAGTATATGAAAGTAATATCTATTTATAAAAATGAATTAAAATAAAATGGAAAATAGAAAATTAAAAAAAACAAAAAAAACCAAAAAACCAAAAAACTTCCAAGTTTATATGCAATGCAATTTCAGTCTTAATAATTTGGATGTCCGTCTCAATCTCCAGTCCTGGAGTTGGTGCCTCAGATGTTGTTCTGTAGTTGTCTCATCAAAGGGGATGCATAAAGTAGAACAAAACTACACTCACACACACACATACAGAAGAAAAAAAAAAAAGCCCCACCAAGTGTCCCCAGTTCAAATGCAATACAGTTTCAGTAAGTTTTTCGGCTTGCAGGTGTAATTCGGTTGTTCTCTCATCAAAGGTAGGGAGAAAAAGAAAAAAAAAGCGTCTGGAGGCAGTTCTGAGAGTGGTATCTGCAACTGTGGCTTGCCTGCCTGCTGCTCTTAGCCTGTAGCTGGCGGCGTTATTTATGCAGATCTCTGGGGTGAGCTAGCACTCACCTGGTCCCACAGGCTTTGTTTGCTCAGAGTTCTCCTGTGCGGGGGAGGGGGGCCTCTGCTACAGGCTTTTCCCTTTCCAAGCACTGGGAAAGGTGACACTGCCCCACGTTGTCAGGCCTGCGTGTTTATTTACAGTTCACGTGGGAAGTGGGTCTTCCCTCCTCTCACAAGCGTCCCCGCTCCTGGTTGCTGGCGCGCCCCGCTCCCGCCAGAGCCTCTCCGGCCCGCCCGGCTCGTTTCTTTACAGTCCCGGGAAGGCTTCCCTTCCCCCAATCTTCAGCGCTCAGGGCGCCCCACCCTCTTTCCAGCGTGTCTTAACTGTTCTTATTGCTTAGTACTCAGTTTCTCTTTTTTTCCCGGGTGGAGGTCAGTCTGTCCAGGGGGCTATGCTGCTCTGGCCCAGGCTTGTCTGTGGGGGAACCGCGGTACCGCGAAGCTCACCTGGTCCGCGTCTTCCCAAGCCGTATGGGCGCCGGCCACTGGCGGCCCGGGGGCCTCCTCGGTTCTCCGTTTAACGTGAAGTGGAGATTCTCTGCGCCAGCCGGAGATGTGGAGGAGTCAAAGTTATGCCTTTTCTCGGTGATTATGCCTGCAAAGTGTGTCTCCAGCGTCTCTCCAAGATTTCACTATAGGAGGGTCGCTTTCTGCTTCCTACCTCTAGCCACCATCTTGGAATCCCCCTTACATTGATTATAATGAGACTTAATGGGTTGATTATATGGGTTTTCTGTTGCAAGGAAAATTTTTTGTTGCTAATTACTCTTATGTACCCAGAAATGAATTTATGTACAAATTTACTTTGGTAATTCTTTCAAGAAATTATGAAATTACAAGTTCCAGAAACCATGAATTATGAAAATTAGAAAATAAGTCTATAGGGTGAGATATTAGATTTGGGAACTCTAAACCAAAGTTTATCATATGAGGAGGCAGCCTGACAATGAGTTAAAGAGGAGAAATAGCCAGAATTTAATTAGATCCACTATCAGCCATTTAGTAGCTCTTATTTAAATTCTTCTACCCTTGGTTTCTTCTTCCTTCGTAAGTTAAGGCTCATGATAACTACTGCCCTGAGCTATACTGGTTCAAAGAGAATTTTGTAGGTCTGTGACTGGCTCATTGTCAATGTTCTGCAAATGATAGGTACACATATGAAAAATAGAGAGGCATGGTTGATGAAAAAGGTTTAAGAAATTCTTTTTTCTTAAATATCTAAAAGAAGGTAAGTTTGTGGTTTAAAGTTATATTCTTTGGTGTCCACAAGAGAATATGGACCTGTAGTGCAAGTGAAGCTGAGAGAAGCAAGAGGTGGCTGTAGGTCTGTATTTCATGGCCCATAAAATCAGAGAGGTATTACAATTGTGAATGGAAGACCAATCATAGTTAAAAATATATTCTCTCCTGGCATGCATATTATCCATAATAAGGCAAAATGAATTTATAAGCATCTCACTGAAATGCAGGGGAGTAAGATACTAAAATTCTTCTAGGTGCCCAGGGCTGGTTTAAAGGAAATTATCACAATTTAGGAATTGCAAAACACCTTTGTAGGCTTCCATGCAGCTTTGCCCCCTAAATTTGCCCTCTCGGCCTCCTTTCTTCCCTCTGCCCCTCCCTTCTTCCCATTCTCTCTCTCTGTCTCTCTCTCACACACACACATACACACATGTTTTTCAGTCTCTACTTTTGTCTCAAAGATTTATAAGCCACTTCTTTCCATGATGCATTTATAGTAACTTTTTTATATAATTAGAAGTACTTTGCATCTTAATTATCTCACTTTCACTTATAAATTATCAATCTTGATGACAACCATTGTAGAAGTCAAGTCAGAGGAAGTTATTCCCATTTTTCCTCTGGCAAATATTTGCTGAGATACTATTTCAGTACATTCTCTTTTCTTCATCCAATTAGTCACAAGGTTTGTCCATTCTTTCAGATCATAAAAAGAAAAAATAAAACACCTGAAAGATCAGTGTGGTCAACAGCAATTGTCTGTGTAAATTTGTCTTTTCCATATTCACTGCCTCAATTAACAGCACATCAGCACTGTGAAAAAAGAAAATACCCTGGTATTTTTCAAATTTGAGAAGGCACAGAGGTATTTATTAATGAGATTTCCAATTCCTTCTACATTTCCTACTGCAGGAGGGTCTTTACTTGTCCCATGCAGATGGCTGTCAAGCAATTCTGCCAATAATATCACAAGCAAAAGCTTCCTGGTAGAGATGGAAAGTAACCCTCTGTTTTCCTGCAGAGGCTTGAACGCTCTGCTTCAAGCCTTTGCTTTCATTAGCAGAAAATTCTTTGCTCCACATATGGAGATGTGGGCTGAAGGCCTGTGAGCTAATGTTCTCTAAATTGGGTTTAAGATTAGAATAGTATTCTAATATCCCACACATTTGAAGAGGCCCTAAACGGCTTGCTCCACCTTCAATCCCTGATTTTGCCAGATCCAAATTGGATTTCATGAATCAGTAAGTGGTGGTTTTTTTTTTTTTAATTTTATCAGAAGATTTCATTTGCGCCTTGTCTGGTACCAGATCTATTAGATACTTGATCCAGTATCTAATTCAAAAACAATATTTTGAATTCATTGGATAAAGCACTGTCTTGCTGATACTGCACCATACTTCAGAAAAAAACAATAAGCTCATGTCAATGCAAGGAAAATATGACTAGTCAGCTTTTTCAGAGAAGAGAGGACAAGACAAATGCCAAAAAGGCAACTGAAAATCAAGAATCACATGAAATTCTAATTGAAAAATCTTAAGGTATAGTTGAGTATTTCCTTTACCCATTCCCTCTTCCTTCCTTATAGTAAAACATAAAATGAAGACTTTTATCATCGAAACTGCATGTAGATTTCAACTCCAAATACAGATTTTTTGAAGAGAGTAATGAAACAAAATGAATACGATTATAATATATGTTGCCTTTACCCATTCACCTATTTATTGACTCAGTAAAAAAAAAAAAAATTATTGCCATCTTAATCTGTGGTGGGCATTGTTCTAGACACTTGGGTAGGATCACTGAACCAAAGAGAAATAACATCCACCATCCATCTACTAAAGCTAATAAACAATAAACAAAAATATATGTTGGAAAGACATGTAACCACTAAATGTTAATCTTATTTTTTCCTTACATTGTTTTCCTGTGTTTTAACCTCTCTGAATCCATTGATCCATAAAAACCTTTCTCATAGGATTTAAACCAAGAACAATAATTGCCTTAACCAATTGACAAATAAGGAAATGAAGGAATAGAATTTCAACCAGATATCTGATATTAATGTTACTATTTGCCATTAAGCTACAATACTTCTATGAAATGATGCTGCAGAATGAATGAACAAAAAAGAGGATTGCCTGGCTTTCTATCTCCTGCCCTGTCCTCCCCTCCTTTCCCCTTACCACTCCACTTTCTCTTTCCTTATTTCCTGCCTTCAAGCTTTCTTACCTGACATTTTTTAACTTATTAAATGTCGAAAAGGAAGTTTCAAGACCACTGAGAATGCTTACATTAAAAGAACTAGCTACAGATTTTTGTTTCTTTTTACTGTTTATTTTTGTTTTTCTAGATTAAAAAAAGGAAAAGAAGTTGAAGAATATCTTTTTTGTTGTTTTTGTTTTTGTTTTCCTCTGCCATTCTCTCATGATTATCTTTCCTCTAAAAATAATAATAATACTCAGAGACTAATTTTACTTCCTTTTTAAAATTATTGTGCTGGGTACATTTACAAAAATTATTACAATGTATCAAATATATCTTACTTGAATTCATTTCCTCCACCCCTCTCCCTTATCCCCCCCTCTACTTTTATTAAGAATTCTTGGTAAAATATTTGAACAATTGGATTCTAATCTATACTGATTTTTACATTTCATTTTCATTTTTTATTTTTGGTAGTACTAGGATTTGGCCTCAGGGTCTCACTCTTGCTAGACCAGCAATCTACTGTTTGAACCACACCTTGTTCTTTATTGGCATTAGTTACTTTTCTGATAGGGTCTCACATTTTTCCTGGGGCCAGCCTTAGGTAACAGTGCCCCTCTCCACACCACCTGCATAACTGGGAATACAGCTGTATACCACCATACCCAGATAACTTTTTTCACAGCTTTGACTTCAAACCGTGATCCTGATCAATGATCCTGATCTTCAATCCTGATATCTACCTCCCAAATACCTGGGATTGGGATTACAGGCATGAGACACATACTCAGTCCTTATTTTCTTCTTAAAAATTTTTAAAGAACTTTATTAATGTATTACTATTGCACTCATGGTACATTGTGACATTTACAAAGGTGTTTACAATACAGTTTATTTAGATATGCCCTTGCATCATTCCCCTTTGTCTCTCCACCCCAGCCTTCTTAGAATAATTTTACCAGGTGTCATTGTTCCATTTTTATAGGTGAGTACATATTTCAATCATATTGGTTCGCCTTCATCCATTCCTTATATCTTCCCCCCTCCCACAGGTACCAACCCCCAAACATGACCTGTTTTACCTTCCTGTCCTTCATTTTTGAAAAAAAGATATTTCTCTTGGTTTAAGATTATGATATGAGGAATTTCATCTTGACATTTCCATGTATATATGTATCATATTCTGATTTTGTTTATCCCTTCATTTTTCTCCTTTCTGTCTTTGTCTCCTCCTTATTGTGATTTCAACAGGTTTAAATATTCTATATCCATTTTTGTATAGAATGTACATCAACCATATTCACTGTCTTTGCTTCTTTCCTTTAACCTTCCCCTTCTGTTAGTGCCGTCCCCTTAACATGACCTTTTTTCATTCTTGACCTTCATTGTTTAAGTGTCTGTTCATTGTTCAGAAGGAGTTTCCTCTGCACTTCCTAGCCCTTTTCCTCCTATCCTGTTATTTAACAGTTTTCAATGTGTTTCTTTGTTTCTTGTTCTTACACAAACTTGATATATGTCATTAATATTAGCTCTTTCTTCTTCCTTCTTTTACTCCTTCCTTAGTCTTTACTAGTTCCACTTTCAGGTGCATGTTCTGTATATGTTTGTGTCTGTGTATAATATTGCTTATATTTGTATTGCACCTATACTCCACATATTGGAGAAAACATGCAACCTTTGGCTTTCTGAGCATATTTAACTTCACTTTAGATGATATTCTCCAGTTCCATTCACTTATCTGCAAATGACAAAATTTCATTCTTCTATATGGCTGAATACAATTCTGTTTTATATAAATACTACATTTTCTTAATCCATTCAGCAGTCATAAGGCATCTGTTTCCATAGCTTGGTTATTACAAATAATGCTGCAATAAACATGGATGTGGAGGTGTCTTTATTGTACCTGACTTACATTCCTGAGAGTGGTATTGCTGGATCACATGGTAGTTCTATTATTTTTTTTTTGAGGAGCCTCCCTATTGTTTTCTATAAAGATTTTACTAAGTTATATTCCCACCAACAGTGTATGAGAGTTCCTTTTCCCCTAAATCCTCACCAACATTTGCTGTTATTTATGTTCTTGATGATACTATTTTAACAGTAGTGAGGTGGAATCTTAATGTGGTTTTGATTTGCATTTTGTTTATGGCCAGAGATGTTAAGCATTTCTTCATGTGATTTTTGGCCATAGTACTTTTTCCTTTGACAAAACTCTTTTCAGTTCATTTTCTCATTTCTTTATTGGGCCATTGATTCTTTGGGAGTTAGTTTATTGTGTTCCCTGTACATTCTGGTTATTAATCCCTTTACAGATATAGAATCTGTGGGCTCCCTCTTCAATCTGGTGACCATTTCTTTTGTTGTGAAGAAAATTTTAATTTCATGTAGTCCCATTTGTATACTATTGGTATACTATTTAGGAAGTTATTTTGGCCCTTAAATTCACATCACAAAAAACTGTCTCACAGTAAAAATATAGGCCTATTATCCCATTAAAAACTTTCATTGCCGTGAAACTGTATACCCATTAATCTTAGAACTCTCCTAACATGGTTTGAAAGTTTATGCATATTTCTTTCTTTCTCCATATTATTTATGTTTATGAAATGGCATTCCTTCTTTTTCATTTTATCTTTAGAATTCCTACCAAGTACCTTTTCTAGTGTTCCCCATCTGCTTTGATATTCACCCTAAGTCTGTAGAGAACTTACATTCTTTTTATCATTTGGATAATTTTCTGAGACAATTGAGTCCTGGAGTTGTCAGGTGAAAATCATCTGTGAAAAAGTAACCATCTCCAGAGATCGTGTGCACACATACAGAGACATTAGATCCAAAAGAGTGGCTTTGTAAGATTATTCCTTCCTCTGACACATGCATAGCCAGAGGCTACAGACGGTTTTCAAAATATTTTTTGATATGTTCAACTTTCTAAATAAGCCTAAAGAATCTTCTCTTATCGAAAAACTATCTTATAAGATATAAGTTCATCAGTACAAAATAAACCAATTATAAATAAAATGATTTTCATATGCAATAAACCAGCCCTCAACAAAATTTAGGCTTTAGCTCTTTCTGTTCCCTATATATTTATCAAATGTAAGTATATGGAAAGTGATAGCTTTAGTATGCAATTTAATGGCCAAAAATTTGCACTCAGTTAAAAAAAAAAAGGATCTTTATAATGTCATTTAATTACCATTGTTATAAACTGAGACTGTAATATTCCTATTTTGCCTGCCTCTTTCCTTTCTTGCTTAGCCAGATATGTTCTCAATTGCCTTGTCACTCTGTCCCACTGCTTTCATTTAGAGATAGTGAAAAAGAAAAGTAAAAATCTACAGAAGGTCAATTGAGCTGCCATATTTCCAAATTTATGTGGAAATGTTTTATTGATAATATCAAGTTTCATCAATGAAACTGAACTTCAAAAACTATTTGTACAACAAAATGCATCAACTCAGCCATTGTTTCAATTTTCTACAATTTATCCTTGATAAAATGAGGATCCAAATGACTATTTGTACATCAAGTCAGTGGTCTAAATACTCATTTTTAAGGCCTCTAAATTCATCTCCCTCCACATGACACCCTGGCTGCTTGGTCCTTTATGGATCTGCATATGTGGTATTCATCCACTTTCAAAATGCACAACTCAATACACTCTAGGGCTATTGTGTTCACTTCCCTACTTATAGGGCCTACACACCTGTGGATAGAAGTGGAGACAACAGTGTTCAAAACAACATGGTAGTATATTGCAAAACAAGGTGATAAATATTATAACATAATGAATAGTATTAATGTTTCTCTCCATCTATCTACTCATTAGACCACTAACTCTTAGAGAAATTAATGATACTTATTTTCCCTGTACCTAGCAAGGAACTTCACAAGAAGTACACAACAAATGAATGTTGGCCCCAAGCTTTCCACTACTGCTATATTTCTCTTCTATCACCTCAGATGGAAAGTTCAGTGACAGCAACAATAACAGCTGTGGAAAGTGGAGTCAGGAGTCTAATTTTCAGATTTACTACATGATATTGTTTACAATACCAATATTCAACAAAAAACATGTACAATGTCATGAAATACAATAGTGTGGTTTATACACAAGAAAAAGAACCAATATAAACCATTCCCAGGAAGACCAAATTTTACTTCTTAAAGATTTTTTAAAAGTTATACATATGTTTTGAAAGTAGCTAAAGGAAATCATGTCTAAAGTTTAATACAAAATATGAGAACAATTTTTGTCAGCTAGAGAATATGAATAGAGACAAATTGTAAAAAAAACTCAAATGGAGACCCTATATTTGTAAATTATAAATATTCACTGGCTTGATATAAATTTGCATTAGCATGAGAAAGAATAATGAAGTTGAAAATATATTTTTTCAATCTGAAAACAGATTAAAAAATTAAACATAACAATAAACTTTTGGAGCAGTTTCAAAGACACTGACATATGCATAATTAGAGTCCCAAAAGGTTGGATGAAAGAGAAAGGAGAAAAAGAGTAGTGGAAGAAATAATATCTGACAACTTTGTGAAAGTATTACAAATCATGAATGTCCAAATCTCAGAGCTCCATAGACTTGAACTCATATAATTCAAGATATTCAAACAGGACATCCTGCACTCAATCTGTCTATTGCCAAAGGCAAAGAGAGAATTTTCAAATCAGAAAGGAAAAAAGTGACTCATAATATACCAGAGAGCCTAGAATGAATAGCAGCTAATTTATCATTGGAAGCCATGCAGGCTACAACACACTGGAATAACAAATTAACCAGAGAAAGGAAGAAGACAACAAATGAAGAACTCTACATCCAGAAATCTTACCCTTCAAAATCAGGACAAGAATAAAAACAACCCAGATAGGTAAATATATAAGATTACCTGTCACTAGCAGTCAGGCTTTACCAAAAAATACTGAAAGGAGTTCCTCAGGTAAAAAGAAAAGAGTATTCAACAATAATATAAACAAATATAAGAAATAAAGAACAGTTGCAAAGGTAACTAAAAGATAAATGTAAAATATTACATTTACACACATATATAAATATATATATAAGTTCTTTTTAACTTTTATGATATAAAAGGCAATTTTATTGTTTAATATAATAATGTACAATATAATTGTACAATATAATAATGTTCTAATTGCCTTAATTAAAATCATATACATGATGTAATCAGTTTCATGATAATAGCAACATGAAGAGGGATAGGAACACAGTGATATCGAATCTATGTGGGACTATATACATAAAATATCCTATTGAAATTAAGTTCATGTGAGTCTAAATCAGAAAATTATTAGCCATTAACTTCATAACTATAGTATTTCAGTTTAAAAAATAAAGGAAATGTGATGCTATACAAAATACTTGATAGAAAGTAAGTTAGTAATGGAGAACTAGAAGAATAATATATGCATAAGACATATAGAAAATAAATACTAAATGGCTGACATAAACTCTACCTGTCAGTAATTACACTAAATATAAATGGACTATATAGTCTAAATCAAAGCAGAGAATATCAGAACAGGTAGAGGAAAAGAAACAAATCCAATTATATGCTATTATGTAGGAGACATAGTTTAGATTCAAACATGAAAATGAGTTAATAATAAAATTACAAAAAAAAAAATTAGTGACCAAGAGGCATTTGTGAATAGGATGGTGATGTAACTCAGTAATAGAGTGCTTGCCTAGCATGTGTGAATCCTTGAATTCAACCTCTAGCACTAGAGAGAAAGAGTGAGTAAAAGTGAGAGTGAGAATGAGAGTGAGAACAACAATATGGGAGAGAGGAAAAGATTTATTGATAAATAGATAGATGATAGATGATTGATAGATACAGATAGATGATACATATAGATAAATAGATGATGATGATGAAGATAGATAGACAAAGAGGTTATATTAATATCAAACAAAATAAATTTATGAAAAAAAATGTTCCTAAATCTTAATAGTTAAAGGGGTTAATCCATCAGGACAATCTAAATGTTGGAGTTTATTTTTATTTTTAGTTGTGCTGGGATTTGAACTCACAGTTCCATGCTTGCTAAGTAGGTACTCTACCACGTGAGCCATGACTCCAGTACTTTTTCTTTGGTTATTTGAGAAAAGGTCTTGTTTCTGGCCCAGGCTGAACTGGAAGTTGCTCCTTCTACTTTAGGCTTCATGCCATAGTTGGGATGTATGACAGGCATGTGATACTGCAAATGCTATTGCCTGAGATGGGTTCTTGCATACTTTTTGCCCAGGCTGTCTTGGAAAGTGTGATCCTCTCAATCTTGACCTTCCAAGTCAAGTTATCACAGTTTATCAGGGCAATCTTACAAGAGAGAAGGTATGTGCCTAAGAAATGAGTGCCAAAATACATTAAACAAACTGACAGAAATACAAATAGAAAGCTAGGAAAAAGTCAACACAAATATAATAGATTAGAGCAATGCTATAATACTAGTAAGCCCAAGAGATATTCATGGACTACTCCACTCAATGACAATGGAACACAAATTTTTTCAAATGCTCCATGAATATTACCTAAGATAAACTATACATTGACCCATAAATAAATAAATTTAAAATAATTGATTGAACATTGAATATAAAATACCTACTTTCTAATCTACCTGTTTAATGCAATTCCCATTAAATTCCAATGACATTCATTAAAGAGATTGAAAAATCTACTGTGAAATTTATATGGAAACACAAAACGCCACGAATAGCCAAGGCAATACTCAGTCAAAAGAACAATGCTGGAGGTATCACGATACCTGACTTCAAACTATATTACAAAGCAATAATGATAAAAACAGCATGGTACTGGCACAAAAGCAGACATGAAGACCAGTGGAACAGAATAGAGGACCCAGACATGAAGCCACACAACTATAACCAACTTGTCCTTGACAAAGGAGCTAAAAATATACAATGTAGAAATAGCAGCCTCTTCAACAAAAACTGCTGGGAAAACTGGTTAGCAGTCTGCAAAAAACTGAAACTAGATCCATGTATATCACCCTTTACCAATGTTAACTCAAAATGGATCAAGGATCTTAATATCAGACCACAAACTCTGAAGTTGATACAGGAAAGAGTAGGAAATACTCTGGAGTTAGTAGGTATAGGTAAGAACTTTCTCAACGAAACCCCAGCAGCACAGCAACTAAGAGATAGCATAGATAAATGGGACCTCATAAAACTAAAAAGCTTCTGTTCATCAAAAGAAATGGTCTCTAAGCTGAAGAGAACACCCACAGAGTGGGAGAAAATATTTGCCAGCTACACATCAGACCAAGGACTGATAAGCAGAATATATAGGGAACTTAAAAAACTAAATTCTCCCAAAACTAATGAACCAATAAAGAAATGGGCAAGTGAACTAAACAGAACTTTCTCAAAAGAAGAAATTCAAATGGCCAAAAAAACACATGAAAAAATGCTCACCATCTCTAGCAATAAAGGAAATGCAAATTAAAACCACACTAAGATTCCACCTCACCCCTGTTAGAATAGCCATCATTAGCACCACCACCAACAACAGGTGTTGGTGAGGATGCAGGGAAAAAGGAGCCCTCTTACGCTGTTGGTGGGAATGTAAACTAGTACAATCACTCTGGAAAAAAATTTGGAGGCTACTTAAAAATCTAGACATTGATCTACCATTTGATACAGCAATACCATTCTTAGGGATATACCCAAAAGACTGTGACACAGGTTACTCCAGAGGCACCTGCACACCCATGTTTATTGCAGCACTATTCACAATAGCCAAGTTATGGAAACAGCCAAGATGCCCCACCACTGACGAATGGATTAAGAAAATGTGGTATCTATACACAATGGAGTTCTATGCAGTTACCCTTAATGCAGAGAAACTAAAGCAGATACCTTAAAAGCAACTGAGGCTAATAGGAGAAGGGGACCAGGAACTACAGAAAAGGTTAGATCAAAAAGAATTAACCTAGAAGGTAACACACACGCACAGGAAATTAATGTGAGTCAACTCCCTGTTTGGCTATCCTTATCTCAACTAGCAAAATCCCTTGTTCCTTCCTATTATTGCTTATTCTCTCTTCAACAAAATTAAAGATAAGGTCAAAACAGTTTCTGCTGGGTATTGAGGGGGTGGGGGGGAGAGGGCGGGGGTGGAGTGGGAGGTAAGGGAGAGGGGGTGGGGGCAGGGGGGAGAAATGACCCAAGCCTTATATGCATATATGAATAATAAAACAATATAAAAAAAATACCTACTTTCACCTCAAGAAACTTGAATCAGCAATTTAAGAATGAAGTTTGGGCAATTTATAAAGGTATTAAAAATTATACAAAGTCCTCCTAAATAATCAGTAAGCCAAACAAATTTTAGTTGTACATTTAATTTTGGACTAGTCAATGTTTTATAATATATTAACACACAAGGATATTAGACTTATCCAAATTTTAAACACACACACACTTTTGGCTTCATGAGACACATTCAAGAAAGTGAAAAGACGTCTCAAATAATGAGAGACAATCTTAGTAGATCATACATCTGATAAGAGATTCATACACAAAATATTTATCATAACCACTTATATTCAGTAATAAAATGTAAATAATAAATGTAAATAATCTAAAGAAAAAATGAGCAAAGAATTTCAAAGAAGATATTTAATTAGCTAATCTACAGATGAATGGGTGCTTAAAATTATTAGTCATTGGATTTAAACAACTCAAAAACACAGCACATACACCATCAGATAGAAGGGTTGATGAAGATGTGGAGGAGTGGAAACCTCATACATTGCTAAGGAGACTTTACAATGATATCTTTGTTTTGGAAAAATAAAAATGCTAAACATAAAGTTGCCAAATGACTCTGCATTTCCTCTCATATATGTAAATATTTTCAATATAATTTAAAACATGCATATACATAGAATTTCTACATGAATGTTCATAGAACCATTGCTTATGGTAGTTAAAATGTGTAGCCAAACCAAATATCTATCCATTTATAAATAGATCAATATTATGCAGTAAATCCCTAAATTACAGTACATATAAAGCAAAAATTTACTGCTGTATGGTACAGCATGGGTGAACTTGAAGACACTTAGTGAAGAAGCCAGACAAAAAAGACCACACATTATATAACTTCATTTATAAGAAATTTCCAGAAAAAAACAAATTAAAAATGAAATAAAAAGATTAGTTTTATGCAGTGACTAAGGGGAAAAAGAAATGAGTAATGACTACTTCTGATTTGTCATTTTTACTTTTTTATGGGTTTATGAGAATGTTCTAAAGTCAGATAGTATTATATACAACTCACTGAGTTTAGTAAAAAAAAAACGACATTGTATTATGTATTTTCAAGTGTGAATATTGTATTATATTTATTATATCTCAATAAAGAAGTTATATAAAAAGCAAATTTTAATTTCACATTTGTGTAATTATCTGATCGTTCTCTGTCATCTCCATTATCTTAAATAGCACAAAGTCAGAAACCACTCCCCTCATCCTAAATTACCATCATTGAATCTATAGTATTTAGCATGATTCTTGGCACTTGATAAGTATTGAAGAAATGTTATAACAGTAAAATTTTGCCCAAAGTGGTGGCGCACATCAGTAACCCCAGCTACTCAGGAGAGTTTGAGGCTGGTCTATGCAAAAGTTCACAAGAGCCTGTCACTAAACAAGACAGTTATGGTGGTTCATGCCTGTAATTCCAACTAGAAGGGGAGAAGTGGAGGAGGATATTCGTGGGAGGGCAAAGTTATCATGAGATCTTATCGGCAAAAGCAAATTAAAAGCAATAGGACTGTAGTATAGCTCAAGTGACAGAGTACTTGCCTAGCAAACACAAGGCCTTAAATTCAATCCCTGATACCACAACAAAAAACCAGTGAACTTGTGTGTTGAATGCATTTTTCTATAGCAACACTATTGCACGCTAGACCTAATAGGTCCTCCTGAGAGAGGGATGTCCTTTCTGAAGAGATTTTGGTTTACTTACTCTGATGTGCAACCATGATTTTAAAAGACTTTCATTAAATCTCACGTGAAGCCAAATTTGAGAACTCCAATAGTCTAGATTGTTGCCTCTGTTCCAACTTGGATTGGAGATATTCTGTAAGAACTTTTGAGGAATGTGGGAATTGGTTGAATTAGGGTTGTGGCAATGGATCTTCTATTCCACTCCAGATACATTGCTAAAAAGGATTTCAAAGATCAATATGTCAACCAGGCAGCTTTTAGGTGGTGATAGTTCTAACTGGCCTGATTAAGGAAAACAACGCTTAGAGTGACTTTCACCAACTGCTCTAAGTTTGTAAGAACAAAACCATAAATGAACTGCTTTCTAGGAAGTATTTTAGAAAGTCTGCATCTATACCGTGATTTCTAAACTATCACAGCTTAATGATTTTTGTGCTCAAGATAGTTCTCTGTGAATTCTTGAAATCTATTGTTATTATTCTGCTTCCTACTCTGTCCCTAAGGAAATGATCCACGCACATGCACAAACTGGGTTCTTTGCCCTCTGTCTCCCTCACTTCTTAATTATGGGTTTGCATTGGCTGCTTCCCAAGATTTTTTGCTATCACACCTTATAAGTTGAATTTTCATCAAATTTTTTAAACAACTGTTTCAAATATATTTCCTTATTCTTGAAGAGAATGTAACCAAAACATGACCTTATAAAATGTATTGCCTATTCTTACTATTTTCATCGTGAAATCACATTTTTAGAATTAGATAAAAAAAATCAGACTCACATTTTATCATAAGCACCCCTCAAAACCCTACCTTGAAGGTTAAGGTTGTAGTCAAATCGTTGGCACCTCGAAAATATTCCATGAATGTTAAGAAAAGTGAGAGAATGTATGTTTAGCTTGTCCAATCTTCAGTTTTTATATCTGTTAAATAGTGATTAATTTATCCAAGGCACTGTAAATTATAATTCTTTCAGAAAATATTCAGGCAGGCTTTCCAACTTTAAGACTAGAATTCTAATCACTAAGACATACCAAGTTACACATAGTGTTTTGAATTTATTAGCTTTCTTCTATATGGATTTTCCAGAGACTATGTTGGAAGAGGGGAGGGGGATCAATGTTTTGAGAGTATGGGAGTTTATCATTCAGGATCGCAGCGGACAGATGATCTCAAAATAGGTCATTTTTTTTATTCACTTATTCACATGTGCATACATTGTTTGGGTCATTTCTCCCCCCTGTCCCCCTCCTCCCCCGTCTCCAAACCCCCTTGTCGTTTCCAGGGAGAACCTGTTCTGCCCTTATCTCTAATTTTGTTGAAGAGAAGACATAAGCATAAGACAGACAAAGCATTTTTGCTAGCTGAGATTCCTAGCATTGCTTCCATGTACAAATGTGTTACAACCCAAATTGATTCATCTCTAACTCATCTTTACACTGGTTCCTAATTCCCTTCTCATGTTGACCTCTGTCACTTTAAGGTTTCTGTATTAGTTCCTCTGGAGTGGGGACATCAAAAGCTTTCATGTTTTGGGCTTTCTAAATTTTATTTTCAATGGACTATGCAAAAAGGTAATAGCCAGTCAGCCAGGAATGATGACATTAGCCAGTGATCCCAGCATTCAGAAACTCAGGCAGGAGGATTGAGAGTTCAAGGCCAGACTAGGTTACACAAAGCAAGAACTTGTCTAACAACAATCAAAAAATTAATTAATACCATAAAATACACACTTCGGCCTTAGTCAAATCTCTACACTGCTTTGCTCCCAGGGGTCTGAGGAACAATTACAACCAGAAGCTCAAAGACAGAGAAGCCCATTGGTACACCAATATTTCTTCTGGCATTGAGAGGATGGGAGGGAAGGTAAGAAGCAGATGTCCTGTGAAAAGACACACAGTGACCATTTTATTCCTGGCTACTCATTCATGCATGTTATTTAGATTATACAATGTTTTCACATAACCTATCTAATTAGATCATTGAACCTTTGGCAATACCTTCACAGTAGCACCTAGAAATCTTACGAACGATGCATACTTAAGTTTGTATTTCATGAAAAAATCCTATAAAGTCATTGAACAATTATAATTTAATGAGCTTCTACTCCCAAAAGTTTCATATTTTCCTTCCTTCTTTCTTTTATATATTCATGATTCAGTTATTCCTTGTGTTAACTTAGCAAGTGTTTGCTAGTATATTTTTTGAGTAGTTATATCAGTTATAAAATAAGAACACAGCAAGGTAAAAGACCTCGTTACTTGCAAAATTATGGGCAACAATTAAGTTTGAAAAATTAAGGATAGATTAGAATATTTTTGAAATATATTAATCAATAATTTATCCTATAAGCTGTGAGAAAACATCATTTTTTCCAAATTTTTAATTTTGACAATTATGAGATAATTTTTTTGATGTGTAGTTTATAAATCCTTGACACTAAATCCATGGCTTTTCTTAATTCACTTACTTACACTATTCTGATTTTATCATTAAGAATTGAACTGGAGGACATTATGTCTGGTGAAATAACCAGACAAGGACTGCATGATCTCTTATACGTGTAAGCAGATGTAGAATAGACAAGCATGATGCAGAACAGTGATTTCTAGAAGTTGGAGAAGATGTTGGGAGGATGGAGTTGTGCGCATGTGTGGAAATATGCCATTTCCGTTACTATGCATAATTAATCCATGAAAATTTGAAATATAGTTTAAAATTTTGATCATCCTTATCCTTATTGGTAAACATCCTGAGTTCTTGCTCCCTTTCCTCTGTTTTAAAAAGATGGGTTAGTTTTTTCTTTTCTGGTGGGGGCGGATGTGGGACTGGGGTCTGAACCTATGGCTTCATGCTTACAAAGCAATTGCTCACAAAACAGGCACTTTACCTTTTGAGCCACACCTCCAGTCCACTTTGTTTTGGTTATGTTGGTGATGGTGTCTCCTGAACTAATTGCATAGTCTGACCTCGATTTGCAGTCCTCCCCACCTCATCCTCCTAAGCAGGGATTGGAGGCATAAGCCACCGGTGACCAGAATAAGTTTTCACTTTTATTGGACATTTAAAAATTAATTTCTCTTACGATCTAGAATGTGATTTGTAATAACAATAACAAAAAAAGTAAAAGAGTATTCCTTGCATTTGGATCATAATTAGCCAAGACACAGAATGCATTGTTCAATATAGATATCATATAACCAAACTGAAGATTGAGAATCTATTGTAGTATCCAAGGTAAATCCTTTACAATTGTTGTGAGCTATGTACTTTGTTCTGAACAATTCAATCTAATTTAAATTAATAGGAAGTCTCTATGAACTGTGTAGTCAGGGATTTCTTTTTGTGAAAGAATAAAGCATTTAATCAAAGCCCAAAACAAATGTGGTCTGTTATTTATTTACTGAATAAGTTAATCTTGTGTTATATATGCTGCCCTCATTTTAATTAATAATCTATAGATAGGAAAATGGTCTTCAGCATCTTTGTCTTGGTTTCACACATAGAATTTGAACTGGACATTACTGCTTAGTTGAAAAAAATGTCTCCCACATATATAGTCCATCAAAATATTAATTAGAACAATTTGTTAAGCCAACCAATAATCAATAATTGTATTAATATGCATTAATTCCAAAAGTCTGAGAGAGAATCTCACTCACTGTAAAGAATCTACTAGGACCAAGTTGAGCACTGAGACACAAGCTTAGAATGACAAATAGAAGTTCCATGTGTATCCCCTGTACTCTGTTAATGGAAAATATCATTCAATTCCATAAATGACCCATTTGATCATGCTGAAGGCATTCTCTGAATACATGTTCCACTCTAATTCTTGATATTCTTCAGTATGCTTTCTAGCTGCACAGCTCTTCTCTTTGCATCACTCAGTGTCGTAGTCCTATTGTTAAGAATAGAACCTCAGTCAAGACACATAGTCAACAAAAATTTTATACAATTCTGATTATACCATGAGAACTAGTCTAATAAAGTGATCAACAGTATAAGATCTGGACCTATATTCTTCAGATTCATACCCTTATCCAATGCCAAGGAAGAGGAAAAAAGACTTAAAAGATATAAGCTTATCAGACACCATATAGACCATAAGATAATACATGACAGGCAAGTGTTAACCAGATATTGTTATTCCTGTTGCATACATAGACATGGTTGTATTGTGTATGTATCCACATAGCTTCCATGAGTAATTTTAGCATTTTTTCCCTCAAAATAGCTATGCAGAGTGCCACTTAACATTGATTTTTCTGTCAACACATGAACTGATACTTCTTTGACATCTTGAAGTTTTCTTTGCTTGTACATGTGTATATGTACATGTATGTGTGTTTTGCTTTTCATTGATTTTCTTGTTGAGAAGTTATGAGTTAAAATAACTGTAGATACTTCAGAGAAAATATGACCTAGAATCCAAAGTCACAGGTGAGGGCCTTAGTAGTTTTTTCTCATTAAATAGAGAAATTTAATCTCCAATTTCTTTCTCACTCCTCACCCCTATGCTCCCTAGTGACAAACACTCCCTCTCTAGACACACTTCCAGTGCTCTTAATATGTCAAGCTCACCAATGGTGCTATCTCATCATTGTAAGGTTTGCATGCTCAGCTGCCAATCAGCTGGTTTCCTGTGCTTCTGTTCCTCAAATTCCCATCTAAGGGGTTTAGATAAGCAGAAAATACAAAAGAACAATTTGTAAACACATGTTCTATAGCTCTGAACACAATGTGGGTGGAACAAAAGGGAGCCCAAACTCCCTGATCTAATCTTTAGAATTGTAAAGAAGTCATGACTATTTTGACTTATTTAATTCAGTGTAAATGATATTGGTGCTAAATATGAATGAGGTTTCAGTTTCCATGTGTTAACTACTTTAGTATTTTCCTCATTTAATAAAGCACAAAGTGATAGAAATAAAGTTATTTCATAAAGTTTTAGATATTTTACTTCAAGCATTACACTCACCAGAAAATGCTTAAAAAAAAAATTGCCAGTGAAAAAAGCCTCAGGCAAGGAGTTGGGATCTATATTTGTATGTGTGTGTGTGTGTGTGTTTCCCACAAAATACTGTATGTTTGGCATCTTTCTCTAGTACTTTGCTGTCTATTGAGGAGATAAAAAGATTTAAAATCACAATGATATAGGAAGGGTAATATGATATAGAAAGACTTCTTAACAATAACCTAAGAGTGGAACATTTTCAAATTGAAATCAGATTTTTAGGCCCCAGGCCCAAACTCCAAGGATTCTACATGTGAGGCCCAGCCACTTTTATTTGGCTAAATGACTACTTATGGTAAAGGTCAGAGAAAGGAGATTTATCACACAGCACAGACTGCTGTGGGAGGAGGCAAAATAAACACTTTGTCCAATCTTCAACCATTTTGGGGATAAAGACTTCAGCTTTAGGTTTAAATAGGCAAAGAATTTGGGCAGGGTGAAGAAGGTATGTATAACGATTAAACAGTCCCAGTTACAAGTGTGGCCTGGTCAAACATTATCTTAGTCCTTATTTTGGGAGCAGTTACAGAGAGCTTGTTGTCCATGTTATCACTTGAGGGGAACAATCTGATCTATTGCTTGATGGTGGGCAGTTTGTCCTGAGGAGGCTGTGATGCTCCCTTCCTTGAGGGAATTTCTCCAACTCTCCTTGTAAACATGTTACCAATAAGTCTTGTTCTTCCTGGATTCTAGGGTGATTTTAAAGTGACTTGTTTAAAACAAAAACAAACAAAAATGAAGGAGGCAGGAATGCCAAACTTTTCTCCTGCTTTTAGTTAAGCTGTGGACTCAAGCAAAGAGTTAGTGTTTTTTATCAGGAGTAGGTTAAGTACCTGTTACAAAATTTCCACGTTATACTAAGGTAACATGTCAAATGAAGCTCATCCCAGTACCTTCCTTACAGTTTTCAGAATTAGGTCTGGAAATGGAAAAATCAAAATATAAAAAGACAACTTTGAAATTTTGCCAGAGTAACTTATTAGAGTGAATTTTCCACGTGAATTTCAGTGTTTTATCATCAGGTAATTTGATCTCCTTTTGGAGGTTCAGGCGCCTCACTTAAAAATAATGGATCTAGACAAGAAATTTCTAAGATGTCTTCAGATCTAACAGTCTATGACCTCTAAAACCTGTCTCATAACCTACTTGTTTTTTTTTTCTGCCTGTTTCTAACGTGTTTTTTTCAAATGTGTTACGTTTCAACGTAAACTAAGGTATAAAAATATTTGTCTAGATTTTAATGTTTAGAGACATGAGGATGTGAATGAGCAAAATTATAAAGTGAAGAAAGTAAAATGTATTGAGAGACATACCAGAGGAGTGCCTAATTCTCAGAGTTTTACATGCATTGTTTTCTTCCAGGAAAGCATTATAAATCCACCTCATGGTAAGAGTACGTAATTTATTTTTGGAGCTATTTTGTAAGAGTAGTGAAATAAATTAGCATAGACTTGTAGAAGAGAAATGGAAAAAGTGATGAACAACAGAAGATGTAGTGTTGTCTTGAGAACTAATTAAGTTAACATACAGCTGAGAGCTTTGGAGATGGTGCTTCTTTCATCGAATAAATAGTTCTAATGCCACACATGCTGCTTGTAATCAAAGCCAAGTCTAGCAAGTCTCCATTTCAATATTTGCAGAATTTGGGGAAATTCAATTTCTTAAACATGCCTTTCACCAACTCATACACTAATCTTACATTTAAAATTTTACAAGCACGAAAGTCAACCCAACCTTAATGTTGAGCTTCTGTTCCTTCTAAGTCATCAGGAAGACAATACTCATTAGTGATTGTCTACACTACGGAAGGTATTTACTTAATGGTATCTACAGCACATAAAATAGTCACATTGCTCATTTTACAACTTAAAAAAGAAGACACATGATAAATGAATTTGGTGGAAACAAGCAATATGATAGGGATAAACTTGGTCAGTACAATAATTATTCTACCACCTATATCCATTTTTTAACCTTTGTGTCTTGCTCTGAACCTTATGGTGATGCCATATCTATGGTTCATTTGGGTACCAGTTGAGAAGCTATTCGACAGAGCCTGGAAATCCAGAGGAAAAGGAAGTCAGAATATTTATTTCTCATCTCTCTTCTTGCATGACTAAGGTCTGGCAAGGGCTTCATTCCTTTAGCTACTGCCCAGCTCCTATTAAGCAACTTTTTCAAGATTCCAGATTTCATCTGTTTCCAGCAGCACCCTATCAACTTCTTTCCTCTTTAGTTGTGGAAGTAACAATAGCATCCTACTGGTGCCAGAAGTTAGATGTGTCCCTATCCATTGTTGCTTTCTTTACATTGGTTCATGATTTTGCAGATTGCTTCTCAATAAATTCTAAATTATTAAATCATTTGTTAGTGTTCCCTGTGTGTACTGAAGGAATCCCGACTGATATGGTTAGTAAAACTAGAAACATGGTTAAACCAGGATAAAAATTAGCACTCAACGCACGAAGAAAACTTTTAATTTAAAATAACAAATTTATATCAGTCAGGGTTCTGATATTAGAAAAATAAATTTTCTTGGAACATGTGACTATTGATTAGAATTCATACTTGTCTTTATTATATGATTCGCACACATAATGCATCACTCAATTCAATTTCTGATTTCAGTTTCATCACAGTGGGGATGAGGACTTGTAAAATAAGTACATCATCCATCTGGAATTTCTCCCATTCTTTTATATTGTTTCATGCTCATCTATAGGAGAAACATTTTTTGCAATATTCGTTATTGCATCTATACAAAATGTTCCATTTTGTTTTCATAAACGAAGCAGTACTTTTATTTTGGGCTCTAATTAAATATTACCTAAACACAATGAAAAACAATAAATAATTCCAATGAAATGATACAAACACAACTTACTTGAATAAACAATCAATACAGATGGTGTCAAGATATCAGAGGAGCCTACTTACTGTGTGTCTTTGCTTTCTCCACCAGAAAATGTACAGTGTTGACTAAACTAATATGTGGGGTAATAGAAGAGGAGTATAGGTATTTTATTTTTTAATTTAAACATTTTAAACAAAATTGCTAGACATATGAACGATAAAAGTGTGCACCTAGCAGCCTTGCAGAGAAGGAGCTAGGAAGTGTTCCTAAAATAAATAGTCCTTCCAAAAGAAGTAATAGCTAAAGCATAAGTAGGATTTAGCAAAGCATAAAGGATATAAAATTGTTTCCCCTGAGTGGGGAAACATATGGAAGATGTTGATATGATATATAAGGGCAAACACCAAACTTGGAGCAAGAGAGTAAGTTCAATAGTGATGTGAAGCCAGTCTCACTATGTAATGTCATATAACCTGGCCAGGTTGTTACCTGTAAGGTTGGCTGTTAAAATGAACCTCACAGCAATGAGTGAGTGTTAAGTGACATGGTTCATCTTAGAATTTTTTAATAATGATTTTTTACTTAGAATAGATAATGTACCATTTATGATATTAAGAAGAATTGGCTTGTATAATATTCTTACAAAGGTTCATAAAAGACACTATGCATTCTCTAATGTAGTACAACCAGCCTTGATTTAAAAAGTTGAAAATTCCAACTTTCTAACAAAGCAGCAACGATTCACTTGGTCATGATTAAATTTGTCGTGAATGATTTATTTCAAAATATGATAGACAGTCTAATGTACCATAAATAGGTAAAACATTTTAGTACTGTACCTATAGTAGTGAGTACAAATTGCCAATGGAATGTCTATTATTTCTTACAATGGCTTCAACTGCTCATAAATAGATCCATCAGAGGTATACAGAAGAATGATGTTTAGTGTGACTTGGGGTTGCTCTGCCTAAATCTGCTTCATGGCCATTAAAACACAAACTAAAAGCCTTGTTATTCAACCTCTCTGGAGGAGATCCTGTCTACTTTAATTCTGTATCTGTGAGAAAAGCAAAATGCTGCTTATGATATTGGGCTAAGGAAAAATCTAACAGGCTGCAGAACTGAAATTTTATTTTGTCTTGAATTTTAAGGCAATATACTGTGGTTAATTTCTCACTTCTGAAAAATATTGATGTGTAAATGCCTGTAAATTATTGTAAACATGATTGCCATATAAATCCCTATGTTCCTTTTCTTTGCAGCATTATAATGTGACTATGAGACTTGGATGCTGATTTAAAATTCTCTAAGGTGTAGCTGAATCCACAAATCTCAGGAACAATGTGCCATTAAATGCTGTATAAGGAGAGAGAGGGAAAAACACACACCCACACTCACATTTGCCAAAGAGGACGGGTCAGGCTGATAGAGCAGGACCAGAATTAAACAGACTTAAATTTTGCTGTGGATGGATGTGCTTCTTAGACAGACATACTGAAGAACTTTAGTTATGTTGATGTGATGTCCAAGATCATCAGTAAAACAATCATTTAGTGTTTGGCATATGAAACACTAGTGACTTTATTTTGATAATTGTCAAATTTGGGTGATGAATACCCTAGAATTCATTGCACTTTTCTCCCTGTTCTTCAATATATTCACTACTTCCAGTAATATATTTTGTTTGCTGTTTATTTTGTTCTGTTTTTAAGTTTACCCAGTATAGCTCTCTCTAACAGTGCATTGTCTCACATTAAAGAAAGTCATCAACTATTTCTCTTCCTCTAGCCAGTGCACTGATTATGCTGGAGTTTCAAGTTCTCCAGAGACTCATGGTTAAGACTGATTTTATATTTAGGAAAATGGAAGCTATGCATGTCGGACTGACTGTTCATGTTTGTCCAAAATTTGTGTGCTGAAATTCTGATCCTGGGTGTGGTGATATTTGGAGAAAAGGCCTTTGAGAGATAATTATGTCTTGAGGTGAAGCCCTCATGCACTGAAAGCTGTTGAATAATAGGGAGCAGAGTGATAAAAAAGAGTAAGTAATAGAGAGGATTAATTTGATTAAAACACACTGCATACATGTGTGAAATAACCAGCAAAATCCCCATGTAACAGTCAATATGTACATAAAATACAGGTCCTAACTGGGGAAGGTTACCATTTGGGGGAAGATAAACTGAGAAGGTGAAAGAGGGTGAATGTGATGGATGTATTTTGTGTAGGTTTATGAAAATAAAAAAATGAAACTAGTTGATATTCTTCTAAGGGGGAGAGAAGGGGAGTGATGGAGAATGATGGAGAGGATAAGCCTAATTAAGGTACATTATAAGTATATAGGTAAATATCACAATGAAATCTCCCTATACAACTAATGTAGGCCAATAAAAATGTTTTTTTTTTTAAAGGAAGCAGTATAATACAGTTAACTTTCTTTCTTGCTTCATCATAGAAGTATATAGTAAAAATGAAGCAGTTTGTAAACCAGGAAGAGGGCATTCATCCAGAACCTGACCCTGCTGGCTGGCAGCCGCATCTCAGAATAAGAATCTCTACACTCATGGGAAATAAATACAACCTATACTATCCAGTGATATTCTGTTAAGATATTCTGTTATAGTATCCCAAACTAAGTTAATGGTAAACCCCCACCTACTCCAGGACCATATCCTCATTTACCAGAATTCTACAATGAGCATTTTCTCATATAATATGACAGTGACACAAAGTTTCCCACTGGACATGAGCCTTTGTGATATCTCTTCCTTTGAGACCTCAGAGGAAGGAAGAGCGACAAGATTAAGGCTAGATCTTTGTAATGGGCTCTTTGACACAAGCTAAATAGCACCAAACTGCACTACACATCCTCATATATACCAAATATTTAACTTAACATGTTCTACCCATGTGTTAATTACCTTGATAAAGAGTACTGAGTAGTACCTCTAACCATTAATTTCAGTCTTACCCTCAAATTATCTTTTAATAGTCCATATTCAGTCAATGTTCAAATTTTATTAATTTCTTTCTTTAACGTATATGAGAAATGATTCCTCTTCTGTATCCCTACTCATGTCTTTTAACTCAGACCTGATTATTTCTTACCTGGGGTATTTTGAAGGCACAAATAAATAGCAGACACTGCCTCCAACCAATTACAAACGCGCCCATTCTCTGGTCACAGTTGCCCTTCTAATCTTGATTTCATTAACAACGAACTACACACTGGGCTTTTTCACATCTCCACATTCTCACACTTCTTCTTTCCTCCGCCCACCCTTCCCTCCTTCCTTTGTTTACTTCCAAATAACTTCCACTTACCTTTTTAGACTTAGCTGATTCATCACTACTTTTTAAAGGCTCTCCCATATCGATGTGCATGTAATTCCCTCTTTCAGGGATACCATTCCACAACTCACATACTGCCAAATAGTTACTATTTTTTTGAGATGAAGCTTAAATTGTAAAGAGGTAAGAAGTCCTCATGGAGTGAGGTAATGGTAAGCTATTTGCCTATCCTATTAATCCTCACAGTAAGACGGTATGTCATATAATACTTCTTGCAAGATTTTCTTAACATTTTTTGCACATATTTAAATTCTTCTTTTGCATCTTTCTCAAGGGAGAGCTTCTGCCAAAGTCATCTTTGTGCCAGTTACTCTGCTATGTTGTAGGTAATCAGCTTTATACATGTAAAAGACATGGGCAGGACTGTATTCTGGACCTGACTGATAGTAAACCCTAGTATTCAATACTCTATCTTTGTTACTATTTTTTCTTTCTAATTTATGACCCTAGCTTCTGTCAGTATGACAAAAGATGAAGGATATGTCTTTTTTTCCTTTATTTTTGTGCTTGGTGGGGATACATTAAGGCATTTGCAAAGATACTTACAATGTATCAAATATATCATACTTGAATTCACCCCCTCCACCACTCTCCTTCATCCCCCCTTCCCTGGTTGCTGAAGCAGTTTTGACAGGTATCATTTTTTAATTTACATACATGTGAACATATTATTTCACTGTATTCATCCACTTGCCCCCTTTCCGACCCCACCTCCCACCAGTGTCAACCCTCTCCCACAGAACCTGTTCTACCCTCCTGTTCTCCAATTGTGTAGAAGAAAAGAAATAAAAGATGAAATGAAAAGCGTGATGATAAGAAAACTGCTTAAAAACTATTTGCTTTCTTGAATTTAATACGTATAGGCAAGGGGAATGAGCCTTTAATGAAGCAATAGCAAATGACCTTGGAACGAGCTATGATTTGCATATGATTTGATTAAATTCCCTGAAGGGCTCATGTATTAAAACATTGACCTTGAATGCAGTGGTAGTGAGAGGTGGTGGAACCATGAAAAGGTGGCTCTTTGTTCAAAGTAATTGAAGGTACTGCCTTTGGAAGGGATTAATGTACTTATCATGGAATTCCAGCTAGTTCCCACCATGTTATAGAAGACCAATACTTCTCTCTCCTTGTTTTCTGCCTTCCTGTTTCACCAAGTGATCTCTCACACACACCTTCATGATGCTCTCCACCTGAAATGATATAGCTAAAGGAACCTTCACCAGACCTGAGTACATGTTGGTACATTGTTCTGGGATCTCCAAATCTGCGAGCTGTTAGTCTTTTTTCTTTATAAAGTACCCAGCTTCAGCAATAGCAAAAAGCTAATGTAGGAATTAACATTTAGTCACATGAGTCATCACCTGAATTTATGTTTTGTTGGTGAATTTACATGTGAAGCAGAAACTAGAACCAGTTTGGGCGTTGAAAGTATGGGATGCATGAAAGCTAATGTTTTAATGATTTTTGGCTATGAGCCTAATGTACTGTGTCATTCAATGGCAACTTCCTAGAGAGACTCTATGTTGTGCCTGGAATGGAGTCAGGAAGTAAGGTTTCAAAATTGATTCAAAACATCCAGTCAAGGTTTTTGTATCACAGTGGACACTGATCAACAGGCATACAAGTAATTCATCAGCACAGCAAGGCTTGACAAATTTTTGAGAAAGGAAATAATGGAGACATAGCAGAATGAACAGCAACTAAGGTTAGTTCTGATTTGTTGGACCTCTCTGACTGTTCCCATGTGGACTTACATGAGATCTAAAATAAAATTGCTATGGAAAATATGAAGTTTTATTTGTGGGTTTCTATTGTTTTGAACTGAGGTTCATGCCTGCTAACATACGAATGGAAAGAAGACTAGATTTGAAGACAAAATGAAAAATACAAGACCCAGTTCTGCCACTTTACTATGGTGTAATCTTGAATAAATCACATCACCTCTTTGAACTTGAGCTTCCCTGGCTATAAAATGTAACCACTAATATCTGACCTGTCAGATTCTCAGGACTATGAGAGCTCAGTTAGGATAATAAAGGGAAAAAGTACCTCAAAATTCACCAAGAGCAATAGGGACTTTGTTATGTGTATTATAGTTATAGGAACTGGCCTAGGAAACTGAAAAAGCTGGTCAGATCTTTGTATAAACTTGTATGTCTAAACAAATGAATGGTTCTAGTCAGCTAACTTTCTGTTTTCACATCCAAGTTTTCCTTTCTTTTAAGATTTAATTGTATCTTCCCTGAGAGGATGAGTTTTAGGAAATTAAAGCAAAAATCTTATTGCTAGACTTCATTTAGGTCTCTGATTGCAAAATTTCCACAGAAGAAAGAGATAGACTCTGAAATAGGCATGGGTCTGCCCAAATGTCTTGTGGACTTTCTTCCCTGTTCTGTGTGCCTGTATTCAATCTGTCTTCTGTTTTATGAAAACTGAAAGCTTCTTGCAGGACAATCTTTGGATATTAAAGCTGCTTTTGTCTGCATACATTAAAATTTGAATTATTTTATTGTTTACAATTCCCCTCTGACCAGATTCAAGACAGATGAAAACAAATGATAGACTGATTCAGGACTAAAAAGTTCAGCTTTTTCTCCTGGAACTCTGAGTCATAATTGATACTCCAGAGCATATTTAATTATCAGTCTGAAGCTGAGACTGTGCTTTAATATGTATCCTTGCATAGCTTCCATCTCTTGTCTTCCTTGATTTTGCTACTAATTCTTTTGGAACACTTTCATAATAAATGACCTTCATCTCAGGATCTGCTTCTGTGAAATCTGATCTAAGGCAAAGTCTCTTTAATTTTGAGAAATCAGGATATGTACATATACATACATATGAATATGCATACACGTATAAGCAGTTGATTTAGGATCTCGGCTTGGATTTTGATTTGTCATCATACTTGGGAGGAAAATGACTATAAGATAGCTATTTTTATAGCAACAGAGATACTATATCAAAAGTTTTCCCTTCAAGACCATATTGAAGTCTAGTGTTATTGAGTTTTTAGTAATAATTTCATAGCTCCTATGTGATATTTACTGCAGTAGGCAACAGGGCATATAAGACAAGATTTTTTAAACTCTAAGAAAAGACATTGTCTGAAAATAGCATAAAAGTGGAATTTAAATTGTATTTATATTTATATGTATGATATCTATAATTTACAGCGTGAAACATACATTTATCCAATATCAATTGCTTTAAGTACACTATCTCATTTAATTCTCATTTTTATTTGAAGATAAGGTGAATAATATCAAGGCAATAAAATAATATGCAAAAATAAAGAGTAAGTGACTGATTTATTGCGTCTTAACTCAACTGTACTCCAAATTCTGTGCTCATTGTATAAGGCCACATTTTCTCTAAGTAGAACACAATAATCACTCAAAATGACACATGACAACCTTTTTCCAAGTGATTTAATAAGTTATTGGGTAAGGGAAGATTTACAGTTAAGCTCCATTAAATTGAATGATGCAGCCTTCCCAAATTTACATGTATTTTTCTTAAACACAGATGTGTATATGCCTTCTGATTTTCTCTTAGTGTTTAGTGTATACAAATCTTATCTTTTTGCATCATTTGTATTTTACAACAAAAATCCTGGCAGAATTGACATGTGAATGTTATGGTCTGTGAATATATGGCATGATCTTTATCTTCAGCAGGAAAGAATGAAATGATTTTTATATGATTGTCACCATTACTACATATCAAGAAACGATTGAGTGTGATTCCCAACTCTGACACCTAATAATTATGTGATCTTTAATAATATAACTTTGTGATCCTGAAATTTCATTATGGATAAAACAAAGACTAAATGTAAAGGAGATTTTAACAAAAGTATGTGAATATGTATGTTCCCTTGCATTCAAATACCACATTTTGTTTTCTTGTTCCTCTCTCAATGGATACTGAGGTTACTTATGTATTTTAGGTATTGTTAGTAATGAACCAAATTATACAATCACTCTTTGAGACTTTGTTTTCTATTCTTTTGGGCATATACACCAAAATGGAATTGCTGCATCATAGGCACATTCTACTTGTAATTTTCGAAAGAACTGCCATACTGATTTCCATAGCATCTATACCATTTTATCTTCTTTAAAAAGAAAGTAAGGCAATCACAAGAAGACAAATATTATGTGATTCTACTTCTTTGAGGCACTTAATATAGTCATAATCATAGTGTTAGAATATTTAGCCAAAGGCTAAAGGGAGCACAGGATCAAGAGTTTTTGTTTAAACTTCTGAGAATCTGCAAAAAACTGAAACTAGATCCATTTTTATCACCCTATACCAATATTAACTCAAAATGGATCAAGGATCTTAATATCAGACCACAAACTCTAAAGTTGATACAGGAAAGAGTAGGAAATACTCTGGAATAATTAGGTATAGGAAAGAACTTTCTCAATGGAACCCAAGCAGCACAGCAACTAAGAGATAGCATAGATAAATGGGACCTCATAAAACTAAAAAGCTTCTGCTAAACAAAAGAAATGGTCTCTAAACTTAAGAGACCACCCACAGAATGAGAGAAAATATTTGCCAGCTACACATCAGACAAAGGACTGATAACCAGAATATATAGGGAACTTAAAAAACTAAATTCTCCCAAAATTAATGAACCAATAAAGAAATGGGCAAGTGAACTAAACAGAATTTTTCAAAAGAAAAAATTCAAATGGCCAAAATACACATGAAAAAATGCTCACCATTTCTAGCAATAAAGGAAATGCAAATTAAAACCACACTGAGATTCCACCTCATCCCTGTTAGAATAGCCATTATTAGCAACACCACTAACAACAGGTGTTGGCGAGGATGCGGGGGCGAGGGGGTAGGAACCCTCTTACACTGCTCATGGGAATGTAAACTAGTACAACCACTCTGGAAAAAAATTTGGAGGCTACTTAAAAATCTAAACATTGATCTACCATATGATCCAGCAATACCACTCTTGTGGATATACCCAAAATAATGTGACACAGATTATTCCAGAGGCACCTGCACACCCATGTTTATTGCATCACTATTTACAATAGCCAAGTTACAGAAACAGCCAAGATGCCCCACACTGACGAATGGATTAAGAAAATGTCGTATTTATACACAATGGAATTTTATGCAGCCATGAAGAATAACGAAGTGTTATTCACAGGTAAATGGATGGAATTGGAGAACATCATTCTGAGTAAGGTTAGCCTGGTCCAAAAAACCAAAAATCATATGTTCTCCCTCACATGTGGACATTAGATCAAGGGTAAACACAACAATGGGATTGGACTTTGAGCACATGATAAAGCGAGAGCACACAAGGGAGGGGTGAGGATAGGTGAGACACCTAAAAAGCTAGATAGCATTTGTTTCCCTTAACGCAGAGAAACTAAAGCAGATACCTTAAAAGCAACTGAGGTCAATAGGAGAAGGGGACCAGGAACTAGAGAAAAGGTTAGATCAAAAAGAATTAACCTAGAAGGTAACACACATGCACAGGAAATTAATGTGAGTCAACTCCCTGTATAGCTATCCTTATCTCAACCAGCAAAAACCCTTGTTCCTTCCTATTATTGCTTATACTCTCTCTACAACAAAATTAGAAATAAGGGCAAAATAGTTTCTGCCTGGTAGAGAGGGGTAAGAGGTGGTAAGGGAGGGGGCGGGGGGAAGGGGGGAGAAATGACCCAAACATTGTATGCATATATGAATTAAATAAAAACTTTTAGAAAAGAGTTTTTGTTTAATAAGTGCAGGGTTTCAGTTTTACAAGATGAAAAGAGTTCTGGTGATGATGGTGATGATGGCTGCACAACATGATAGCACGAAAAAGTAGACTTTAAATGGTGGAGATGAAAAATTGTATATGTATTTTACTACAATAAGAAAAAAAAATTAAAAACAAAGACCCTCGAACAACAAAACTGAACAGAGAAAATTACATCAAGAATTCTGTGAGTTGCACCTCTTGTGGTGGAATCTGTGCTTGACCAAAAAGCAAAAAAAAGATGAAGAGAGAGAGATCCAAAGAAAGAAAGACTGAGAGAGAGAGAGAGAGAGAGAGAGAGAGAAAAGAGGGGAGGAGAGAATATGCATATTTTTAGGATAATGCTTGACTAAAATATATGCTAAATTAATGCTCACTGTTCCATTTTCTAATGAATCTCATAAATGGACATTAAGTCATATAGTCCCATAAAATAAGAGAATACCATAGGAGACAAACTAAGCCATGAATAAATTCAGAAAAGGGTATTGTCATTCCAACTCTTAAGAGGTAGGTTTTATTCAAGGTATGGTATAAAACATGTGTCTAGACATCCCATATGGCCTTCCTCTGATCTGTGAGGTTGTTATCACATGAAAGGTAATGAAAACAAATACTCCTTTCTTGTTTGGTACAATTTATCCTCTTTTTAAACAATTGGAAGAGATAGGACCTATAATTGCATTCACAAAAACAAAAATGGATTTTTTAGACATATTTTCAGAGACTTAAATTCTCAGGAGTTATTTGAGGGAGATGAAGTTGAACACTCAGGAACAAAAAAAGAGATTTTTTTAAAAATCTCTGTTTCTTTGATTGTCCACTGTAAAAAGGCGGAAGAAACAAAGAGGCACAGGACATTCTTTCAACTCCCTTGAAGGAAAAGCCTTTGTGTATTTTCTATATTTTTTAAAGCAGCAAAATAAAACAAAACTGAATCAAGACAAGAGAGGAGCAGAGTTTGTTTATTCCAATGCTTGTGATGTACTAGTGATATTTCTCATTTAATAACCCATATAGAGGAAGAGTTGCTCTTTGTTCTTGCCTCTTTTCTGCCAAAGAGCCTCAGACCATGTCCTCAGAAGAAGATTACGAGACCTTGTCTTTGATTCATTTGAAAGGCTGTAATTGGACAACTTCAAACTCCATTTAAAACCTTTCTGTGGTACTTGAAGGCCCACTTCTACACAAAGGGTTCTGTTAAGTCTTTCTTAAGAGCGAGTCTCATCACCACAACCTAATGATGGGCTGTGTACATGTGGATATCTGAAAAACACCAGCATTAGCAACACATTACATTTGTGAATCTCACATTCATGACTTAAATATATTTACAGAACAGCAGAAAGAGAGAGTCAAAACAGGCATTTCCTCTTATCCTCTATGTTTTGTAAGACTAATAAAACATCTAGAATAGGCTAGGATCCATGAAATCCATTTTAATCCAGGGTTCCAGTTTGCGCTTGTTCTTGTTCCAGTGGCAGAATGATAATAACAATAATCAAAACCTCATTTGCCCATGAAATTGGTCAATTATTGATAAGAAGGATTTCTTTCCTCATAATTCTCTTATTTCTTCATCAAGAATAAGGAAAAGAATGGTGCTGTTAGGGAATCCATTTCTCTCCAGTTGGACTCTGGCAATGTGCAAGCCATTTTCCCTCCTTACACTCCTAAGTTCATTTTCTTAAATGCTTCTTCTCCCCCTCTCTTCATTCTAGAGGTTAGGAAAGGCTAGAAATCATCCAACCATGTTCTGGCCTCCTCCTGTCAGTTAGGTTTCAGATTTATTTACATTGGATTCAATAGTTTTCAATACATGTTTAACAGTTTCTTTATCAGAATCACATTGACTTTATTTTTGTTTTGCTGATTACTTATTGTTTTTTTTTGGTAGATGTAGATAAAAATTATATGCTGGTTTCAAAAATCCAGGGCTGTAAAATAAGTACGTTGTGTGTGTGTGGGGGGGTGCTTATGGGAGGGAGGAAAGTGCATGAAGGAGATTAAGGTGAGGGTGTATGGTTGATGACCTTCATATATCTATATGAAATAGAACATAGCGGGAAGCAAGTTGAGGTAGTGAGATGATGGGGGCAATATAACTAATGTATAATATAAGCCTAATTGGACTTGTCACTATGAATCCCTCCTTGTACAATGAATATATCCTAATACAAAAGTTATAAAAATATAAAAAATCCAGTAAATAAATTAATCAGTCTCAAAAGCCAAAGAAAAATCTGTGTTTTCTTCCAATATATGAAATGTTTTGTACCATTCTAATATAGCTGAACATTACTAGAGATGTTATATAGTGTTTACCATGATTTTTACCTACTATACAAATAATATTTGGGATGGCTTTACATTTTTATTACAAACAAAATAGTATGCTGCTACCATATTTTATAACTTAAATTTACCAAACTTTGTTTATAAAGTCTAACAATAAATATTAACTTTTCCTAGTGTATATGTGTATGCGTGTGTGTATTTGTGTATATGTGTGTATATGTGTGCCTATTTGTATAGATGTCATAAAATGATTTGTTAAACTTTAGACTAAGATATGCTTAAGATCCTTGATACTTAACTCGATATTGCTATAAAGTAGGTTTTACTAACTTCCAACAAAGTAGCATCTATTTCTGTATGTTTACTAAGCAATTCTATTGAAATACCTGTGGGAAGCATGGGTGGTATAACATTATCTGCTCTAGAAAGTGCCTTAGTGAACGGTTAAATTCTAACTGAACAGCCTTTCTTAGTGTTTTACCAGGCTCATTGAAAAAAAAAGTATACACACACACGCACACACACACACACACACACACACACACACAATGTTTTGCATTCCCTGTTTTCTCTTGAAACCACAATCTTCAAAGGTGAAATAATTTTCAGCATGACTTTTGTGTGAACAATTTTGACACAGTCATACAAATACACACAGAATGCAGCATGTTTTTCCCCACTCCTAGTCCATACACACACCTTTATAAATATAAAGCCTCAATTTTCTCAAAATTCTCCTTAGATAAACACTCCATTGGGAACCTATGTCTGCTTTCATTTTGATACATCCCTAGGATAGCACTAAGCATTGCTAAGATCTTAAGATCTTTACAACAAAATCATGACAGCAGGATTCTAGGTTGCAGTCAGCCATAGGAAACTCCTTTTTGACGGAAGTGTCATCTTGGCAAGTTGTTTGTTCTAAATATTATGTGTGGGAGTTTATTTGGTTTAGTATGGCCATTGACTATTTGTTGGTACTGGGAAAATTTGAAAAGAAATACCATTTAAATTTTGGGGTAAGACAATGAAATTCAAATATAGAAGGAATATTACAATATGCTTTAGTAAACTTTCCATCACTATATCAAAATATCTGGGAAAATCAACTTATAAAGAAAAGTTTATTTGGCCACACAGTTTTTGAACTTCCTGTCCATGATTGGATAGTTTCATTGCTTCAGGCCTTTGGTAAGGCAGCACAACATGGTGACTGTGCATGACAGTGCAAAATGGCTACATCATAAGCCAAGGAGTGAAGAGACAAAGAGGAAAGTTCCCATGATCACACCCATAGAGATCTAAAGACCTCTCACAAGGTCCCACCTCTTACAGGTTCTACCACCAACCAAGAGTGCCATCTTGAGGTCCAAGATACTAAAGCACTCAAGGTACAAAGTGCATATAACATGATAAAACTCTCTTTTCTTCTCGTGCTCTCTTTCAAATATATACATATGTATATATGCATGAAATAAGTATATATATTTTAATTCTCTTTCAGAAAGATATGATATGATATTGAAAAAAAAATAATTAGTGAACAAGGTCCTCAGTTGAATATTGAAAGGTTTAAGCTTTTAAGTACATACTTCAGAAATATAATTACATTAAATGATTCTTAATCTATGTCACAAGATATACACCCACTCACTTGCACATGACACATACTAACATTTGTAAAGCTATTCACTGACATTCACTTGTACCTAATACTTCTTTTTGCTCAAAAATTATTTAAGGCAGACATAAAATTAAGACATTTCAATTAATTTTTATTTCTTCTTTCAGATTATGAACTCAAATATCTTTGAGAAATGAAAGAACGCTTTATTTCTTTCCCAGAATCAAGTACAAGTACAATCACCTAAACAGTAAAGAGTTTTTGAAGTAGATTAGTAATGCTAGGGAGGAATTAAGGAACTGAGCATAAGTGAGACATAAGACATTCTCTCCAAATACAGAATTCCCCAAACCAAAGTTCAATAATGGGAGACAGAGAAACTTGGACTTATATTGAAACATGAAGTACCTGTAAGTATTTGAACAACTAGTTATTGGTTTTATATTAAAAGTAATTAATAAAGATATTTACCAACTTCAAAGAACACCTCACTTATTTACTTACTGTTTATTTTTTTTTTATATTGTGCCGAGTGGGGGCACTCTGTGGCATTTACAAGAGTTCTTCTAACATATGAAGTATATCTTACTTGAACTCACTCCCTCCACCATTCTCCTTTACCTCTCCTTCCCCAATTCCTGGAATAGTTTCAACAGGTCTCATTTTTCCATTTCCATTTGCACTAGTCACCTTTCCCTACCTCCTCTCCCTCCCACTGGTACCAATACCCCAGTTAGGACCTGTTTCACCCTCCTGTTCTCTGGTTTTGTGAAAGAAAAAAAAATGACATTTTGTTTGTTTAAGATAGCTACACAGGGAGTTTTCTTGTGACTTCCATGTATATATATATATTATAACCTAAATTGGTTCATCTGCTCTGCTTTTCTTCTTTCTACCTTAGTCCTCTTTTTATGGTGGTTTCAACAGGTTTAAAAATTCTGTATTCATTCTTGAATCCCAAGTACATCAAACACTAGGTCATGAAAGCTCCTCCCTTTGAAAATGGCATCAATTGCCATCCCAAAAGAACACTGAAAAAAGGATGTTTTCCTTTTTGCCCTCTGCCTTCTATTAGATGAAGATGTATATAATATTCTTCCCTTCCAGAGGACACATTGTTCATGTCAGAAGCAGAAAATGTCCCTCACCAGGCTCTAAAATCTTCCATTGCCTTTATGTTCAATTTCCTTTTTTCTAGAACTGTGAAAAATCTCATTTCTGTTCTTTATAAAGTATCCAGTCTGTGGTATTTTTGTTGTAGCAGAAGAAATGGACTAAGACAATGACCTTTTTAGTTCCTAACAAAATTGCCTTCATTTTTGGCAAGTTCACTGTATCACTCCTTTAAAAAGAATCAAACTTCATTTTCAATAGGGTTAACAAATAGAACACTTTTCAATCAGTGGTTGATAGCTGGGTCTTTAAAACTATATTATTTCTACCTTAAGTATTCACTGCTTGACTTCTATTATGCAAGTTAGTACAATATCCATATTGTTAATGCTGCAGAGGGGTCCATGAGCCTTTTACGAGCCTCCAGTCTTTTGCCTCTAGAGAAATAATGTTGATGACTTTAAACTTTTTTCAAAGCAACACACACTTGCCTTCAACCATCATGTTTATTCTTTTGGAAACCACACCTACATTCTATACATCTCTTAAAAACTGAAGATAGAAATTGTTATGTACCTTTATTTTTAAAAGAAAAATGCAAGTCTTTCTAGACATCAGTGTTCTGATAGGCAGCTTATGATTCTATTTACTAACAGTGTTGCTCAATCAGTAGAAAGCATTGAGCTAATTATAACCACAAAGCACTCTTTTTGAACCCTGGGAATACAAAGATGAATTTTTTAGTGTCACTAGCATATGAGAAAGAATGTTTAGCACTGTGAATACACTTAGTGCTATAACATCATGAATTCACTGTCAATATGCCATGAATAAATTACTCCCTACTATAAAACTATAAAAAAGTATTTATATTCAGCAACATTCTTCTATACCAAATGACAATTATGTACTATGCAGTGTATTTAGAATAGTTATAATCATTAGATACCATTATACATATTTTATAATACCTAGCATTAGAAATAAAACAAACTGACAATACCAAGTGCTGGCAAAGGTATGCAGCAATTGGAACTCTAAGACACTGTAAGTGGGAATACCCAGAGGATTAGCAACCATATTCATCATCATCCTTCAGAAAAATAAGATCAGAAAGATGTGTGTATATATAGAAAATGATTTATTTTAAAGAATTGGCTCATAATATTAGAAAGGCCGGCAAGTCCAAAATTGCAGTATAGGCTGGCCAGCTAAAAAACTAGAGAAGAGCATATGCTATAGTTCAACCAAAAGGCAATAAAGCTAAACACACAGGAAGACTTTGATGTTGAAGTTCAAACCCTAAGTTATTCGGCTGCAGAAAGTCATCTTGCTTGGGGCAAGTCAGTCTTCTGTTTTATTTAGGCTTTCAACTCACTGGTTGAGGCCCACCCACATTATGGAAGGCAATATGTTCTATTTAAAGTCCATTCATTTAAATATTAATTTCAAGTATCACTTTCCTCACAAAAACATCAAAAATAATTGTTGACTACACATCTGAGTACTATAAACATCAAATTAATCATCACAGTCACTCTTAGGTATTTATTTATCCAAGCAAAATGAAAGCCAATGTTTGTATAGAAAACTCTAAATAAATATTTAACTATGATTTTATTTATAATTTTCCCAAATTAGGAGCAGTTCAAATAGTCTTCAACTGTTAAGCTATTCATAAGACAGAACACTACTTGGAAACTAAAATAAAAGAAACAACTTTGGTGAATCTTCATTGTGTTCAATGAAAAATGTTGTAAATTCCATTTGTATGGCAATCAGTTAAAATAAGCAAAATATAAAAATATAAAACAGATTTCTATGCTTTAGTATAGGAGGTAGAAAGTGTTGACCTCAAAGGGAGGCAAGAAGAAATGTTGGAATATATTAAAATTGTTTACTACCTTGATGTTTCACAGTCATATTCATTTGTGAAACCTGAAATAGTCAATTTTACTATATTTAAACTATATATCAATGAAATTTCCAAAGGTAATTCAAACTACAAAAAATTGGTCATTTTACCTGTAATATTAACACCATATCTATCTTGCATGCAATCTGGACAGATTCACATATATGAATGTTTAATAGAGCCACATGAAATTCAGGACCACAGAATGAAAATATTCATTCTTTCTGATTTTAAATTCTTCAAATATAGAAGAGGGAGTTCTTCTATATATAAATATACAACAACAGATTAGAAAGTAATTATAGGCATAGTTCTACTGCTTTTGTCATTATTATCCTTACAGCTTATGGTTTAGAAGAACACTCTTCATGTCTACTTTTTTTCCTCCATTAATACATTCCAAGGAAAATGTGAATTGCTTTGACCAATCTTCAAAGTATTTTTGGCTTGAAGTTAAGGGGCATAATTATATATGCAACAAATACTGAATCAATACTGCTTATGAAAGCCAAAGAGTCTGATTAAGTCATTTATTCCTAACAACAAATTTCAGAATTTGATTTATTAGGAAAATAAGGATAGTGATGCTTAAAGCTATAACTCTTATCATGTTCATTCAACTAATAATCTAATGATTCAAGATGTTCTTATCCAAAACAGTCTGACAAAAGATTTCAAAATATTTTTTGTTAAGCTTCCAAACAAAATGTACTAAAGCTAAACCCATAGATTCCTGAATTCTTAAATTCTTCAATTGGTCACAGAGGTTGAAACAATTTCCCTAAAAATTTCCTCAAAATAAGATAAAACATTGCATCCAGTATTAAGATGAAGATAGGAATAGTTGAACATAGGAGGTCATGAGCAGCAGGAAATTAATTGAGACTTTGTAAGAGTTCTTAAAATGCCTCCGACAGAAACAATTGGGGAATATGGTCTTGAAAAATATTTTATCAGCCCCATGTCACTGCTTATGTTAAAAAGTCTTATCTGTTAAATTCATTGGTCTCTAAAAATGGAAACTGGGGCAGTTAAGGGACTTTTTTCTCATAATTATACACAAAGTAATGAAATAAGTAACAACACTGCATGTTGTTTCGAAAATGGGCAAATTCTGTGCATTATTAACTTGTTTGGGTACTATTGTGATACATCTTTTCACAAACTAAGCTATAATAGTATGTTGGAATACAGTTGGAACTTCTGTATTCAAAGTCTGTACGGCAAATTATCAGCAAAATAGAGTCTCTCAAACAAGAAGGTCCTTGTTTATAGCAAATCACTGTGGCCCATCTTCAGTTTGGATTAGATATCCAATTCCAGTAATGACACTAGGCCAAAAAACAGAAATTTATGTGCTTTCACTTACAGCTAAGCAATCAGCATTGGCCTTGGCTGGTTGTGTCACCGGAAGGTTGAGGTGAAAATTGCTAAGAAATACTGGAAATCACAGTGAATCTACTAGCCTTCCAGTCATGCCAGGTGTCTCTGTCAAGATAGTATACAGAATGCCATTAATGGAATGACTAGAAGAGGGAAGTCAACAGCTGGGCAAAAGGGGTCATTCATGAAAGAAGGGAAGAAGACAAGTGAAAATTACTGTTTTGACGTTAGTAAGTGGGAATAAATAGAGATGCTCTCACACTGGTGTTTGTGAGCTACAAACAGGTAATTGCATATAATAAATTTCCTGGAATCATCATTCTTCTTGGGCCAGTGTGTCCTTTCTTTCTCTTTTCATTACCTCCTTTGGAGATTTTGTGTTGACTTGTTTTATTTTCTCTCTTATCCTGTACTCTGCAGTTAGTAAAAAGTCCCTTTTAGAAATTGGAGTTCCCTTCTTCCTGGCAAGAAGAAATAAAACCCTTTACAGTTGTGGCCTTCATTCCTCATTGTCAGTAATACAAATTCCCAGACCATTTATTCAAACATGTGCTTTGGGAATTTCTGTTAAGTCTGCAGATGACAAGCCTGGTGTTCAGGTTGAGAAACAGGTAAGAGAGTCAAAACATACTAAATTCTCATCATGTATCATATTCTGTACTAGATACTTTTCATTTGGTAATCTACAATCTTGTTAGCCACAATCAAGAGGAAATTTTAAATCCACAAAACATAATGATTAAACATATTCATGTTCTCACTCACTAAACTGACTCTCTGATGTTCTCCTACTTTTTGTTTATTAAGAAATCCATAGTATCATTAAGGATAGTCTTTTCATGACTTTTTCATCTGGCATGCTACATTGGCTTGGTTCAGAGCTGGCTGCTTTATGACTTCAAGAAAGATGGAGGAATTCTAAGTATGACATCCAGACCTAAGAAATCCAAGTGGAAGCTAACTAGCTTTGTCCTAAATAAAATTCTTCTCAAGAGTCTTTTTTTTGCATTAAGGAGAATTATGTCATATGCATGTTGCTAAACTAATCATTACCACGACACAAAAGAATATCACAATGGCTTCAACTAATGAAGGTTAACTTCTCTAGAGAAAGGCCAAAGTGCATTCTGGAAGAAATTGGGATTTTTATAAGAAAGTCAAAGGGAACAGTCAACTAATGCATTCTAGAACCAGTGGCTCTTTTGATACTTATGGCATACAGCTTCTAATGATTTATATGGGATTTGCCTCTTAAATTTAAGAGGCAGAGTTAGAAGTTGAACCCCATTCAACTTCATCTTTTTATTCATTCAAATATTCTCTCCCAGCATTCTTTATTTATTTTATATGACGGCTACAATTGAGGAGTGGTAGGGAGAGGTGATGCTGAGATCCTAACTCATCACCTTGGCCTGTTAAACATTTGAAAAGTCTAGATAAGAAAATATTGTGTCTCTCAGGCTGTGTGAATTAACTTCTATGTTTTGTGGTTTGTTGGGAACAAACCTAACAAGTTTAAGTCTTGGTCATTAAAAATAAAAACTTTATTAGATTCAACAAAAATGGTTACAGAATAGCAAAAATGCAATATGTGGTTAGCCACAGACAAAGCAGTCCTTCCTGCTTAACTCTGCTGACCCTCAAAACTCCTTGCTCAGTTGCCACCATTCTCTTGACTCTGGTCCATGAGCTGACCATTTCAATGTAGAGAAGCAATGTAAGACTAGCATCATTTTGATATGTTACTATGGAAATCAAGGTTCATGACCCTGCAACATGTATACATTTTTGTTCTTTCTTTGGGGAAGGGCATCAGGTTGAGTTTTGTTACATATGCCTTGAACTACCAAGGTTTATCATTCAAGATTAACTATTAAGTCTGAACAGGACACATTACATTGCCCAGCAGGAAGGGAGAAGGTAAAGTCAACACTTAATTGGACTTCAGACACTATCAAAAATGAAACAAAATTAAGACTGCTTTTATTGCTGTTTCAATTAGCAACCTTAAGATCATATGAATTTCCTCTCATTTTGTAGGAAAATAAACTAAATATCTAAAAATGAGATTTGCTCAACTCTAATTGTAAAATTATAATTTTAACTATAAAATAGGTTTCATTAAGCATGATCTTTTGACTTTGATGTTTGGACTCAGTGTTAAGAAATGGATATTTGATTTTAGAACTTCAACATCAAAAGTTTAAAGGGCCAAATACATTTGCATTTAAATACTAATTTATTTATTAGCAGTTCTATGACCTGAGGACAGAAATAACTAACAAGGTTGTTGTATGGAGGATTAATAATGCAAGTATGACTTGAATTTAGTGATGAATATAATAGATCTAAAGATTCTACAGTAAAAACAGAGGGTATAACATGGTGTGCCAGTCTTGGGTCTGTTTGACTTCAGAACCATGTCTTACCTTCCCCAGCTCAGTTTTACATTACTGGTGAATATATCCCTGAAAGCTGCATTTCTTGGCTTCTCCACTAGGCAGAGACCTAGAAATTTCTATCAGGAAAAATGAAAACGAAATGTAATAAAGTATTCTCCATGCATGCTGAGACAGATAAAGACAATAGTAAAAAACTGGTGAAACCCAAATAAAATCTGGAGATCAGTAATAGTAATGTACCATGTCTATATTTGCTAACATTAGGGGAAGCTAGGTGCAGGTTTTATGGAAACACTCCATACTATCTTAGGGCCTTTCCTGCAGTTATGAAATTATTATTAAACACTTTTTCATATGTAACTATCGCCATTCCCTACTTTTAACAATTAATTTTATAATTTGATCAAATTTCTTGTTATCAGAATATTATATATGTTGTCATTCTACTTATGTTACACACAAATTTTGCATTTTGTCTCTGAATTTGCTCATAACTATATATAGCTCAATTTATTTCCAATTTCTTTTGGGGACTCATCTATTTGATTATATTTTATTATATTATTCTATTATTATTACCATCATTTGTTCTAATTTTTTTCTTTAAAAAATGCCATAAAGCTATGATAAAAACCAAACCAGATACTGGAAATTGTTAGGTTCCCAGATATGTGGGATGAACATTTATCAGACAAGTCCCAATTATTCTTGTCATGAGCCTATTCTAAAGCCTACTCAGTGGCTGTCACATTAGCAACAGGAGTGTAGCACAAAGACGCCTCCATTAGAAGGCTCTCCTTGTTGTTATCCTAGCTAATGAGCCCCCAGTAGGAGGAAGAGCTTGGGCTTGGAAGCACTAGTTTTTATGGTAGTAGAAGTGGATCTTGAGCAAGTATCATTGACTCTTGGTTTTCTCATCTGTTAAATCAGATGAGAGTTCATAGCTTTTACACAATTAAATAGGGGTAATTGTTTTGTACTTTGCACAGTATTTAGTAATCACCACTTTCCTGTTATCCAAATGTAGAAAAATCTTCTCAACCCCTTTTTACTGATTTCAATAAAAGACAGCAGATGAAAACTAAAAACCATAATAATTAAGAGTAGAATGGTAGTTACCAGAAGAAAAGGTGGTTGAGGTGATGTTGGGTGAAGTTGGTCAAAAGGTAAAGAAAAAAAATCATTTTGATAAGAGCACTAAATTCCAGATACATTGTGTAATATGATGACTATAGGTAATATACTATATTCTTGACCAATGTTAACTGAGTAAATGTTAAGTGTTCTCATTACAACAATGGTAAGAATGTGAGGCAAAGTATACACATTCTGCAATGTATACATATTTTAAAACATCATGCAACACATTATCAATGTATAACATTTTATCCATCAACTTTTAAAATAAAATTTTAAAACACTAAAAATTTATACTAATAACAAAAATAATCCTCAAACAGTATGATTGCTGGTTTCTTCAAACATTTCACAGTTCCCTATCTTAACAAGTTGTGATTATGTCTCTTAACTTTTGAGGAACTTGATTCCTAGGTAGCTGTTTGAATTAATACTTAAATTTCATTTTTATCTGCCAAATGCTTTATTTTTAATATTAATGATTTTGTAGGAAAGGAAAAGGACATTAATCTTATAGAAAAAGATGGGGATGATAACCAATGTGAGTTTAAATATTGCTCTGTGAATATTATTAAATATTAAATAACAAGGTATTTATGAACATGAAGGAAATATGAGAAAGATTGAGAATAATCCTTGACTTAGCAAAATACATCCATATTTGGTAATGGTGGATGTCACTGATGATCCTTACTTTACTCATTATGAAAGCTAATTTTGGCCACATAAACTTATGTGGGTAGATGGTGAGATGGATCCTAGAGATGTCTCATTCTGCATCTGATATTGTCCTTCTTCACAAAGGTGATAGCCTATCACACCTCCTCAGAAATTTCCTTTCTTACTGCCACTTCATAATCCCAATTAAACTATATTTTTTCTATCTTCTCTGATAAAGATCAATCTTAATATCTATTACCAAGAAAGTTTATCACATAAGTAGCCTGATGAGACAAATGGCTTAGGAATTATATTGTACAGAGATTCAGTGACCTAGTTTCAGGTTATATCACAATCTACTCTTTTATTTATTTATTCACTAATATCTTCAGCAAATATTTTAACTACTTTCAATATTGTGATAATACATATGACTTGGAATATAGGAGGACTGAATTCAAATCTTGATTTAATCTCAAAATACTAGGCTGGATGCTGATGGTTCTTGCCTGTAATTCTAGCTACTCAGGATGCAGAGGTCAAGAGGATCATGGTACAAAGCCAGCTGGGTAAATAGTTCATGAGACCCTACCTTGCAAAAACCCTTCATAAAAGGCTGGTGGATAGGCTTAAGGTTTAGGCCCTGAGTTCTAACCCCAGATCAGAAAAAGAAAAAAAAAAAACTGACTTAATTCCTTGAAAATTTATTCCTTTAATTAAAAAATGAGAGTAAGAGATATTGCTTTAAATATGTCTCACATCTGGTACACTGTGTATGCTTTACAAATGTGGTTTATATCTCCCTTTTTTAGCTATTTTCAGGAAATGTGAAATAGATGAACCATATTTAAAATGACTGAAAAACTCTTTACTTTGCCAGTAGTAAAATAACATTAAAAGACTATTCATTTTATACTCTGTAATTATTGTGATTAATCCCCTCTAAATATTAACAAGAGACCATGGTTCCAATAACCCTGACTAGAGTTGTGTCAAGATAGGTGTTAACCTTCTCATTCAGCAGGTGGATTTTTGTGTATAGGGGATGATGGTGGGGCTGGTGAACCTTATTTCTGACTAAAACCATAAGGACTGAGAAGGAAACTGGAGTTGGAATATGACAGATAAATCATTTTTGAGACCTGAGGTTTATAGACAAGGATCAGAATAATGCAATGAGAACAGGAACCATAAGCAAATAGTCTTCTAATCACTATAGAGACTCAGAATCATGAGTTTTGCAGAGACCCATCATGTGTTAGCCTTAAAAATATTATATCACTGATAAAAAATAGAGAAGCAGAAGTATTGATGAAGTCTCACCATTCTGCTTAGAGTCTATAATTTTCAAAATGTCCAATCCAGAAATGATCTATTCAATGTCAAAGTCTGACAATTTGAGGAAATGTTAGATTTTTTGATACATTGCTCCTGCAATTGAACATTCTGCATTGCAGAAGTGCAACTTGGCTTTCAAATTATGGTAAAGGAAAAAAAAAGTTGATGGATGCATAATGTTGAGAACTTCATTTCTCTGATAATTCAAAAAAAGCATTTGCCATATTTTACTTTCAGGGAGAGGGATTACTGGTAACATTTCTCATTAAGTTTTTATTTTTCAGAGATGATGTGAGAAGAGATACGAAAGAGACTAATATGATGATGGATGAAAATAAAATTTTGTTTTTGTTTTGATTGCAAATTAAAATTCCTTAAACAATGTGAGTATGTAAGGGTGGATTTTTGACGATTTCTTTATTATGCTTAGAATTTAGAAAGTAAGAAAGATATTTGGTTGAATTCTAACAAGAAAAAGCTAGATAAGATACAAAATCATCAGTTTTCTTAAACTAATCAGAGAGCTGAGGTCATAGCAAAGCACACTAGACTAAAATCTAAGGAAAGAAAAGTGCTTCCAAGGAGAGAAAAAACACAACTACTGCCTCCCTTAGAGTAGATCCTTGGGGGACAACTAGGAGTCATAGAATTAGGAGATAATTTATTTATATTTAATGAATTCCTAAATGCTGAGTATAACTTCTGAATATAGAAGCCCTGGGAGTCAAAAAATCAGAGAAATTCACACACTCTCTCTCAGGCTTTCTCCCACACATCTTACCAACTGCCAATTTGAAAACTAATGGCAGAGTGTGTGTCTAGAGAAAGTCTCTCTGTGTCTCAATTCTGGAGAATGGAGAGAACTTGTACCTTGAGTCCCACCTTTATCTGACTTAGATAATGTTTCAACAAACTTTATTTTTGTTTTTGCTTATTGATGGGACTGGAATTTGAACTGAGGGCTTCATGCTTGCAAAGCAAGTGCTCTACCATAAGTTACATCTCCAGTCTTAAACAAAATAGTGGTCTAGATTTTAGAGTTGATGTTAAAAATTTGGGGTCTTTGTGAATGCACTGAATGTATTTTCATGTGATAAGGGACTGAATTTTGAGAGACTAGGGAGGTTTAAATACTTGTATCCCACCAAAATTTATATTTTGAATGCCTAATGCCTAATGTGATGGTATTTGTAGTGTTAGGACAAAATTGGATATAGATAAGGTAATGAGGATAAAGTTCTTCCAAGGATTTGTATTCTTATACAAAGAGGAAAAGATCAGAGCTTTTAGTCTCTCAGCCATGAGCCAAGAAAAAGCCCTCATCAGAACTTAATGATGCCTATCTTGGACTTCAATTCTCTAGAACTATGAGAAATAAATTTCTGTTGTTCTATGGTATCTTATTATGACACCCAAACTAACTAAAACAGTGACCTTAAAGATAGACCAATAGAATTTACTCAATGTGAAGCACAAAGAAAAAAATAAAATGGTATAATCAAGTTGTGTGATAATATATCAGATGGGAGTACATATGCATAAAAAGAATCCCAGGATATCTCAAGAAAGAATGACGAATAATAATGAAAACTATCAAATTACAGATGCAAAAGCTCAGAGATCTATAAACAGGATAAACACAGCACACACACACACAAACAAACACATCACACACTTTCTTAGATGCATTATACTTAAAATGCTGAAAAGCAAATTTCAAGAGAAAATATTGAAGGAACAAAAGGAAATAAAAAATGCATTTGCATAAAGATAAGGAATGCAACAGACTTTGAGACTCAGTGGACAGTCTAAACTGGAAGTACAGGAATTGGAATGCAGGTTGTGGATAACAGCCCAAGATTTGTACATGGAAGCAGCCCTACACTCTTACCATTCCAGACTTTTATAGGAGAAGATTGTTGTGAACCTGTGTCTGCTCACAAAAGCAGTTCCAGCTCCTGGTAAATAAAACAGCTACACAGGTGAGTTACCCTGTGTGCATAACAAAAGCATGAAAGGCTAAGGAGTTAGGCAAGCCTTGGGCAAGCCACTGCAAACTCACTGACTTCTAACTGGCAACCCCACCACCTCTAAGACCAGAAAAGACAAACTTGGAATCCATTCAGGTAGCTAACCAGTATCAGTCTTGCGGGCTACTGTACAAGCCAGTTCAGTACATAGGAAATTTTTTGGTAAAGCAGTATGAATCTGATTGTCCTCTGAGTAAACCTTTGGCTGAGCAAATTGAATAAGAGCTCCCAGATCGGCCAGACTTGGAAGGGCTCAAGCTACTCATCCTACTGCCTTTATCCAAAAGAGGGAAATGAAAGGTAAGCAAAGCACCACACAGACCAGGTCAGTGCACAGGAGCAAATTCATCTGATCCCCAAGAAATTTTTTGACTAAGCAGGCTGAATCTGATCCCCTCAAGAAAACTTCTGGCTGAACAGATTAACTGAAGACTCTTAGACTGGCTGGTATAGAAGAAGAAACCCCACTTATCCCAAAATCTCTATCATTAGGAGATGCAGGAAACAAGCCAGCAACATGGCTAGAGCTCACCATCTGGGTTACTATTTTAACACAAGAAAGGTACTAATATGATCTGCCCTGCTAGCTACAGCCTTTAAAACTTACCTCCACCCAATTCAGTAGTGTATGCATATACATAAGCAAATGATTCTGCTCACCCCTCACTCCCCAAACAACCCGTAGGTGTAAAAGGTGGAGGAAAAGATCATTGTGGACAAGCCTGAGCAGCCATTGAATTCCCTGAACAGGGAAAAGCAAGGCTCTGAAAGTGGCAGAGTGCTTTCTAACTGACTAATTGTATTCAGAGAACCCACAACCAACCCACAATAGCAAACTCACACACATGGAACTGCCTGACCTCAACCCAGCAGTTGCCCTAATTGAGAACCTTCCCACTACAGTTATACTTGGATAATGCAGAGGCCCAAGAGTACATGTGAATAAACACAACAGGACAACTGCAGATCAAAATATGATAATCAGAGATTTTAGGGTAGCATCCAGTGTATTGCTAGAACACAGAAGACATCCACTCTTCTCAAAGAGGAAAAAATACTGATTGTTGGCAGTAATGGCGCCAATAGGTTTCAGTTCTTACTGCACCCTTAAGCTTCTGTTTTCCAGGGTCATGGTCCTGCCTCAAGTCTAGCTTGAATTCTCCTTCTGCCCCAACCTCCAATCAGCATGAACCATAAGATCCTAACCAATCAGATCATGCTGAGTCTCACTAAGGGGTATTTAAGCCCCTGCCTCTGCCTCTCTCTCTCTCTCTCTCTCTCTCTCTCTCTCTCTCTCTCTCTCTCTCTCCCACCAGGCAATAAAGCATCTCTTGGCCAGATTACTCTTCTCCACGTGGTCACTTTTGGGGCCCACATTTGCCAACAGTGATCTAACATTTTTTTTTAGTTTTAATTTGTTTACCCCTCTAAAATTTCCATTTTTTTCTCCTTACTTTTTCTTTTATTTTTTTCTTTACTTTTTCTTTCTCTTTCTTACAAATGGTTCAACTGGTGGTTTATTCTACTTTTTCACATATTACTCTCAATTTTCTATCTTTTTGCAAACCCTCACAATAAAACAATTGTTCACAAAAATTGAACTATATTTCTACAGACTAGGGAATTGTTTACCTGCAGTCCTCACACTTCTCTCCTTCTATCCATCTTCCTTGTTCCTTATCTCTTCCTGACATCCTTATTTTTACTACCTAAATTTCATCTCCTATGCAAACTAGCTTTATTTTTCTAGCCCCCTACTGAACCATACAAGAATGCTAGTCCCTTTCATATAAAACATGATCAGTTATATAGATAATGCCTCCAATCATATTTTATTTCACATAAATATCTGGTTTGGTATTGAATTGATGAATTTGTTATTGGTAAATTATACCCCTAAGCCAGTGGTCAGAAATGGCACAACAACCCAACCAATAACCAGTGCTGCCAAAACGTGGAAAATAATTGAAGGGAAAGAGTTTACGTGAATAAAATCCTCAATGAACTTATTGACTGCAGATGAAAAAAATCTCAAAATAGTGACATAAGAAATATGAAAATTCAGGGACTGTTACTCCAGAGAAGGCCAAAATCAAACAAAAAAAAATTTATGGATAATGAAGAAAACGAAAACTCATTGTCTGAGCCCAAAAGAATGATAACAAGAATGACTGAGGAGATGAAAAAAGATATTCAAAAACATATCAATAAAATAAAAGTGGATGTAAGCAAACAAGAGCTAAATTAATTCAATGATAATGAAAATAACTAAATGAACTCAAAGAGCATATACCAGCTGAATGAACTTAAGGAGGATACAAATAAATAGCTAAATGAAATAAGGAAGACAATGTGAGAGATGAAAGGGACATTCAATAAAGAAAAATAAAGTCTCAAGAAAAGAAAATAAATTGAAAACCTGGAAATGAAAATATCCTTAAGCCAAATAAAAAATTGAGTTGAATATCTCTTCAGGAGACTGAATCAAGTGGAAGAAAAATACCAGGACTTGAAGATAAACTAGATATAATAGACAAGAACACATAATATCTAAAAAAAAAAAAAAAAAAAAAAAACCAAAGAAGAAATACACATGAAATAGGTAAGCCTTCTACAACTCCATTGAAAGACCAAATCTAGGAATCATGGGCATTGAAAAGGGAGAAAATGTTTAAATAGATGGCATAGGAAACATATTCCACACAATGATAGCAGAAGACATGCCAAATCTTGAAAAAAGAGAAGCTCATTCAGGTACAGGAGACATCTAGGACTCCAGAAAGATACAACCAAAATAGGAACTCTCTATGGCTTATCATAGTTAGAATATTAAGTACAGAGAATAAGGAAAGAATATTGAAACCTGTAAGAGAGAAGAGCCAAATCATCTATAATGGCAAAGCCATCACAGTAACAGCAGATTTCTCAATAGACTCTTTGAAAACAGAGAGGATGTGGAATTAAGTGTTTCACACACTGAAAGAAAATAATTTCAAACCTGTATTACTGTACCCAGCAATGTTATAATGCCTAAATAAAGGAGAAATGAAAACATTCCATGATAAACAGAAAGTAAATCAATTTATTACCACTAAACCAGAATACAAGAAGATAAAGACATCCCCCAAATAGAAGATGAAGATTAATGTAGCCATGAAAGTATGGGAATAAATAAATTTCACCTAATGAGTAGATAAGCCATGGAAGAATAGGAAAGAATCTAACACTAAAAATAAGATAATTAATTAATTAATGCTAAAGAGAATGAAATAGCAGAAATTACCACATACATTTCAATGTATCAAGAATGAAATTGTGTTTTTTGTGGGTAAATGGATGGAACTAGAGAACATCATTGTTATGTGAATAAGTCAGGTTCAGAAAGACAGGGTTTGCATGTTTTCTCTTGCATACTGAAGATAGATCCAAAAGGTATGTGTGCACACAAAAAATGATCATATACACATTTATACATATATATATATATATATAAATATATATATGACATGTCTGTAATAGTGGGACCATTAAATGGGATGTGCTGGGAGGAGGGAGAGGAAAAGAGAATGATAGAGAATTAATAATATTGAAATCTGTTTAGGGAGATGATGTAACAAGCCACACTGAAAGTTATTGAATTAAAGGGGGTGGAGGTGAAGGGTAAGAGAAAATAATAAGGAGGTTTAATCTGACTAAAGTACTGTATATTCACTGGTGAAATATCATCATGAAGGAAAGGATTGTAAAACAGGTCCTTTTAGGAGGTGGATATTAGTGGGAGGGGGAAGGTGAATAGAGGGAAAAAAAGAGAGTCAATATTGTTGATGTACTTCACATACTTATATAAAACAGAACAATGAAACCTGCTATAATTGTTTTAAGGAAGCTGGGAGGAAGGTGAGAGAAACAGATGAAAATATCACAATGAATCCCCACTATACAACTAATATACACTGACAAAAATGTTTAAAAACTAAAAATAGAACTACATGATCCAGCGATACCACTCCTGGGCATATATCAAAAAGAATATGTTAAGACAAAATGAAGATACCCATGTTTATTGCAGCCCTATTCACAATAGCAGAGCTATAGAAGTAGCCCAGATGTGCTACAACAGATGAATGGATTAATACATCTCTATATATAATGGATTAATATATGATATATAAATAAATGTATACAACTAGAATATTCTTCAGTCATAAAGAAGAATGAAATCATGTCATTTGAAGGTAAATGGATGGAACTGGAGATCATCATTATCAAGCAAAGTAAGTCAGTTTCAGAAAGACATTTTCTCTCATATGTGGAAGATATTCCAAAAGATAAATGTATATACAAATACAAACATGATTATATATAATATAGATACACACAGATATAAATACATACACACACACACATATATATATATATAGAGAGAGAGAGAGAGGAGAGAAAGAGAGCATATTGACCATAGTTACACTGTTTGATGGGACTAGGGGGAGGAAAGAGGAGAAGAGAATGATAGAAAGTGATCAATACTGAAATACATTTCATCTTTTGGGAAGATCGCATAATGAAATACACTGAAAGCTATTGAATAATGGGGAGTGAGAGGGAAAGGGTAAAGATGATAAAGTGCAATAAATTCCCAGGTAAAATACCATGGAGAAACCCCACTGAACAAGAAACATACACTTCAATCATGAAGGACAGGAATGAAAAATGGGTCTAGTTAGGGGGAGGGCAGTAATTGGAGGGGGAGGGTGAATATTATTGATGTTGATTATATATGTGTAAGAAGATACAATATTGAAATATGCTGAAATCATTATAGATAGGAAGGGAAGGGGATGATGAATGATGGTGGGATAAATCCAACCAAGATACATTGTAAATTTCACAGTGAAACCCCAGTACAACTGGTATATGGTAGTAACAATGTTGAAAAAATTCAGCAAGCTAAGGTGTGATATCTCCACCTGTAAGCTTTTAGTCTCGCTGCTAAAATTTCAATTGGAGTGGCCATTCCAGCATTCCTATTTCTATTTTACTTCCATGAAATCCCATAATACAATGAAAATGGGATCACACATACTCATGCTCATATTTCTATCTTGAGTTTCTGTGAACTGAGCATGTAGAATTCCAATATGCAGTGAAATCTCTAAAACAGCATATACTTAAGTACACATTAGGAAGTAACTGAGAAGACATTTAAGTCAACCACCTCATTAGTGACCAGTTTTTTAACAGCATGATATTTACCAGAAAAATACTTACAAGTTATTAGATTAATCATCAAATTTAATTGTCCTGAGGTCTTTGCAGTCATATAAAATTTCCCCTTAGGTGACACATCAATATTTTCCACTGGAAAATATCAAAGGAGGTAATCATTTTTGTTGACTTGTGTATTTGTGTGTGTGTGTGTGTGTGTGTGTGTGTGTATGGTTGTTTTCTTCTTTCTCTTTTTTCAAGGCTACATTTTATAGGGAAAAAAAATCAAAATAGCATCAAAAACTACTTTCTCCCTAAGAATAAAGAAGTCAACATAGACCTTGAAAATTTTACAATTAAAATATACAAGCTTCATTTGAGTGAATGTTTTTCAGACATTGTATATGTTTGCTGTACACTTGGTTTTCCAGTTTTACCACCAGTGGGAATGCAAATCCAGTAGGTACCATGGTCACTAAACATGTAATCCTCATTAAGTTAAGTTGTTTGAAGAGAGACATTTAGTTTTCTTCCATAATCCTTTTATATCATCCAAGCAATAGAAAGTAATGACTTAATGATAGCAATCTGGGTCCCTCTCTTAAAGTTTTCCTTGTCCTTCTTAATCTTATCTATCACTTTTAGAATCAAAGACATACAATAAAAAATCAAACTGTTCACACACACCAACGCATACATCAGCTATAGACTAATAAATGTTGAAATGGTATCTAAAAAAATTGTTTTTTAAATAAAATCATTGATCTGAGGAAAGGAAGACATTTACTGTAAAAATGATATCATATTTTCTTCTCTCTCTCTCTATTCTGCCATTATTATTATTTACCACCTTATCAGTGAAGGACATGTTGGCAGTGACAATGACAACTTCTCAAAGATGTGGAAGGAAGAAATACAGGAACTGTATCATAGAGTGTGTGTGTGTGTATGTGCTACCTTGATTCAGTTTGAAAGTCCTGGCTAAATGTCAGTTAGCTCCCTTCTTGACCAGCAGATTAAATCCACAACTCTAGTCATTTCCCTTATCAGTTTACCTCTCTCTAATCTATGATACACTTGCCCTAATCACCTTTAGAGCCAAGAACCAGGCATCCAGAAACAACCCTACACCCAGAAATTATTAAAATTAACCCATCCTAAACCTGTTTTTCCTGCCTTGTCCTTTCATTTCCATAGAAACAATAATAAATATGTTTGCCCACAGTTCCCATTCTTCCTTTTTTGTGACTAATTCCAATGATGTCCCTAAGTGAGGGATGATGCTAACTCCAGAGAACTGGAACATACTAAAATGGAACAGATTCTCTCACAAATCTGTATCTGGTCTCACCATAACTTACCAAAGGCAATTAATTCATTGCGAGGTTATTACAATAATGTGTGTTTCAGGGAGGTCTGAGGAGAGGAAAAGAAACAGGCAAACTACTAGTCCACGGAACCTTTACAACACGTGCAATTATTGACTAAGTTCATAGTCTTAAATGAATTTGGGTCATGGTGTCTCCAAACAATTACAATAGTAACATCAAATATCACTGATCCCGGAGGCTAGGTTATAACTCAGTGGTAGAGTCCTTGCTTAGCATAAGTGAGGCTAGGAACAACCACAAAAAAAAAAAGCACAGATCACCAAAAAAGATATAATAATAATAAGTAAATGTGTGAGATATTGTGATTTTCACCAAAATGTGAAAGAGAGACATAAGTGAGAACATGCTTTTGAAAGAATGGTACTGGGAGACTTGCATGATGTAAGGAAGCCTAAGTTTTCAGTTTGCATACAAAAAAGAACAATAAAAAATAACATTATTTGCAAAACACAATAAAGCAAAGTGTAATAAAATGAGATATGCCTGGATTTGAAACCTAGGATTCCTTTTGTTTTAATCCCATTGTCACCCAACAATCAACAATCTGTTTCCTTCCTTTCATTCCTTCACTCTTTTAAATGAAGAAGTGCCAATCAAGAGGTGCCAACCAGAGAAAACAGTCCATAAATGAGAGAAGAATGAGTACTGCTAAAGAGCAGGCTCCCTGAGTCCAGAGACTGTATGTAACATCTTAACTTGCTAATAAAGAATAGAATATATGATTCCTATGCAAGTTTTCTGGCTCATGAGAGAGTAAGGATTCTTACTGTAGATTAGTGAACTAGAATTTGGAGGGAATGCTCACTCCATGTATCTCCCCCTAAAAAGATCTCTCCTAAGTGACATATTGGAGAGGGAAAGAGAGGCAGAGATACAGAGAGAAAAGCAATTTTTTTACTCAAGTAACATGAACTATTTGCTGTTTCCTGTTCTTTTAAGATGGAGATAAGAAGCAGAAAACTGCACAAAGACTAAGTAAGACATGAAACAGTCTTCAGCTATTTCCACATAGCATGTACATTTCTAAAAATCCCTCAGTTAAAAAGATCTCCAGAAAAATAATTAGATTGTATGAAAGGAAATTTGATATCAGGTATATACTTTTACCACCTGTGTATTAAAAAAAAAACAGAGAAAAGTTAAAAAGATAAGGATGGAGCATGGGTTTAGCACATAGGAGGCCTTTGATTCAAACCTTAGGCCATGAAAACACATGTAAACAAACAAAATGTCAAATTACTTCTTTGCTCAAATTTTGCACATGGTGGTAACATATCTCTCCCACTCTTATTAAATGAATGATATAGCTTAGTCTTCATCTTTCGATCAATAAAGTCCATCTGGGTCTAAAGGGAAAAAAATGTGACTAAGCTCCTAGTTTCTTTTAAAAGATCCAATTGAAGTATTAATTAAAACCCCATAGCTTTAAACAGGATAACAAGCCTTGAAAAATACAGAGCATTATCTCCTGGGCTAGCAACAAATAATTCACCTAATTTGTTCCCTATTAAGTCTTACTGACTCTATTACTTAAGAGCTTTAGGGGGAAAAGGGTGGAAATGTGAGGGGAGCTACAAAGTATTATTTTTAATTTTTTTCTTTAAACGTTCTGTGGATTAAAGTAAGGTTTCAGGTCAAGTAAAGCTATGTGATTCTGATTAACCTTTTCATGAAGAAAACTGGAAAAAAATAATAAAGAAAAGAGTGATGTTATTAGAGAAATATTAAGTAAGGATGTGAGCAATCAAAGGACCAAGTGGGATAAGAAACCCTGATAGCTGAGGCTGGCATTGTGTTCTGCTTCTCCATTGTGTTCTGCTTCTCCACCACTGAGGTACTTTAATTATAGCTGAGAGGCAGAGCTGAGTAGAGCTCTGCACAGTCTTTTGATGCTTATAGAGCAGCAGGCATCTAGAGAGGAGAGGACTTGGTAATACCATCCCAAGTTGAACTGGAGCCCCACTGGGAAAACCTCATCAGTAAAATCACTGAAAAATAAACCAGTTTCGGAACTGGTAACATTTGGTTTTGAATCACCTAAAATTTTTAATTGAATTAAAGTAATAGGTCATTACTAGAGTCCATGACCCAGTTGCCAGGCAGAAAACCTACTCTCTAGTGAATAATTCTAGGAATTTTTCCTCTAGAATTAGTTGTGATCCTTCTCAGCTTTCAAACTACTTTAACAATTTTTTTTATGTGTGGTTATTAGGGCTTGAACTCAGGGCCTTCACCTTGGCCATTCTGCCAGCCCATTTTTATAATGGGTATTTTCAAGATAGGTTCTTTCAAACTATTTGCCTGGGCTGGCTTTGAACCTTGAGTCTCCTGATCTCTGTCCCCTGGATAGCTAGAATTATAGGTATGAGACACCAGCACCCAGCTTAATGTTTTCATATGCAAGATTTGGCATTTAATTGAAACTGATCAGACACATTAGAAAAGCAAGACAAATAAAAGAATAAAATGTTACTCACCAAAATCAAAAGAGAACAAAACTTTACTAGAAACAGCCACAGATGATAAAAAGGGATGTTTAAGATAAAGCTAAAGAGAGAGTTAATAAACTCAGAGAAAAGCCAGACAATTTTATATAGACTGAGGGTTGTAACGTTAGAGCACATTTAGTTTTATGTCAGATAGTAAAGTTGAACATGTGTGCACTCAAGAGACCAGGTATTCTACTTCTAGCTATATGTACTACAGAAATGTGTAAATATGCACACTTAAAATTGCAATCAAAGTAAGTAAGTATATCATTATTATTAGGAATAGCCCAGAATCTACACAAAATCAACACAAGTTGAAAGAAAGAGTAGTTATAAAATTTCAGTTGTAGTAGAGTCCTACTTTGGGGTAACAATAAATATCACCAAACAACCAATGCGTTTGATCTTAGACAAAGTTATAGCACATTTTTAACATACTAACTACAGATGAATGATAAACTACTGTGTGATTCTAATTGGGTAAACTCAAAAGCAGAAAAAAACAAGTAATAGTTTATATAACAGAACAGGGATTGAGTTTTAGGAAAAATAGTGTGAGTTTATTGGGGAAGCTCAAGGGTGATTCTTGAGTGTGGGGTTTGATCAATATATGAAGAAGAATTCAGTTTGCACACATGATTGGTGCACTATGCCACATGTGGATTTTTCCAAGACAAAAATTTTTATTGGATTTATTTTTCTAGAGAATCCTTACTAATGCAGCACTGCATAAAATTTATTGAAATTATGAAGAAAATAAAGGATAAATAAATAAATAAAAGAATAATCAGGAATCTCAATAACCTATCACGCAGTGGCTAACTATCTGAGACATGAGGCACAAATATGTGAAATTTCACACACATCTGAATAAATAAATCAAAGAAGAATTAATAAGTAAAGTTTAAAGGTATCTTGAGATAAACAACAAAGTAAATACAATATACCAAAACCTGTGGAACAAAGAAAAAGCAATTCTCAGAGAAAATTTATAGAAATAAAATGTTAAATTTTAAAATTTAAGTTAAAATGAAGAAAGCCTAACATTATACCTCAAGAAACTAGAAAAACAAGCTAAACCCAAAGTTACCAGAAAGAGGGAAAAAATAAAGTTCAAAATAGGAATAAGTCAAATAGAGAAAAGAAAAATAATTGGAAAAAAAATGGTATGTCTTGTGGTTTTGAAAAATAAAATTAGCAGCCCATACAATAAGAAAAGAGTAGAAGATTTGAATAAATAAAATTTCAAAAAATGAAAATGGAGATGTTACAACAGATGTCAGAGGAATAAAAAGAATCATAAAGGACTGAAACAAGCAATTATGTTATGCCAAACTGAATAATCTATAAAAATGTATACATTCTAACAAAAATACAACCTGCTAAGATTCAACCTGACAGAAATAGAAAGACTGAAAAGACCAATAACAAAGAGATTGAAGAAGTAATAAAAAAAAATCTGTTAACAAAGAAAGTTTGGGTCCGGAAGTTGTCACAGCCTAATTCTACCAAACATTCAAAGTGTTAACACTAACAATCTTAAGAATGGATGGACCTGTCATGTTAAGTGAAGTAAGCAAGGTTCTCTCATATGTGGAAGACAGAGCTAACATAATCATTTACACAAATACAATCATGATCACATACACATATATATAGAGAGAACATGTTTGTAACAGTGGGATTGTTTACGGGGACTGGTGGGAGAGGGAGAGGAAAAGAGAATGATAGAAAGTAAATAATATAAAAATATATTGCATCTGTGTAGAAAGATTGTAGAACAAAATGCACTGAAAGGTATTGATTAATAGGTAGTAGGGGGGAATAGGCAAAGAAAAGTAATAAAGGAAGGGATAATTTTATTACAGTACAATCTATTCAAGATAAAATACCATGGTTCAAACCCTTTGAACAATGAATATACACTTATATCCACAGGAATGTGAAGCAGGCCCTGTTACTGGGTGGATACTAGAGGGTGTGGGAGGGTGAATGGCAAGTTAAAGGAGGGTGAGTATGCTTGATGTACTTTACATATTTGTATGACTATAGAACAATGAAACCTGTAGAAATCATTTTAAGTGACAGGTAATGGGTGAATGAGGGAGAAGGACGGTGGGGAGGAACCTAACTAAGGTACTTTGTAAGCATATATGGAAAGGTCATAATGAATATCCCCTGTACAACTAATATTTGCTAACAAAATGTTTTTAAAAACTCTTTGAAAGAACTGAACAATCAGACATGCTCAAAACCCTTTATGAGGCTCATTAAGTGAAATGTAAGCCAGAAAAAAATAAATCACAAGGAAAGAAAACTACAGACCAAGTTCTCTGATTAACATTAATATAAATATCTTCAAAAAATGTTAATAAATCAATTCAAACAAAATATTTAAAAGTTTATACATCTCAAGTAAGTGGAATTTAACTCTGATATGTGTTAGGTCTCTGGCATTCTTGGGGCAGGCAGAAGATACCCAGGCTAGCACTGAAACCAGACCACCTGATTAATGACTGCTTGCCCAACACCCTGTTCATTTCTCTGCTTGAAAAACACATCAGGAACTTCCAGTTACTCAACAAGGCAGGCATGTCGACCTATTCCATCTGGTGATCGCAGATAATCCGTGACCAGAGGCTCTCTCCCACCCCCATGGCTTGGTCCTCCTATAAAGCCCATTACCCAATTCAGCCAAGCGTCTCCACTCTGAACCCAAAAAGAGTGACAGCCCTGTGGTCTGGGTCCAATAAATCTTTCTTTTCCACACATGGTGTGGTCTTTATTTGGCAGTACCTTATATCTGGTGCTGAAACCCGGGACACATCCAGCCCAGGGCTGGACCCTTGACCTTCATGTCCTGCCCTCTCAAAACCCAGAGTGCTGAATTGACCACATGTGCCTCTGGACTGTGGATTTTGGACCTTACTGCCTTCCCAACTTTTCCATCCATCATTAGCTTCTCTCTTCCACTGCTCTCCACCTGACTTACTCCTCTCCTCAGACTTGGTAAGTGTCACCATCCTCAGGGCTGCCTGCTCTGTCTGGTATGGTAGTTGTGGCACTGCACCAGGTACACCTTCTATGCCCACTGGAGTGTCCCTCCACTTAGCACAGGGATGCCTAGCTAACCGGTTGGGCATTCGCCATGAATGGTAATCCAGGCTGGGGGACACCCACCCTTGGGAACCCATTTGGGTGATGCTTCCCCCTGCCTCTCACTCTCTCACTCTCTTTCTTGCTCTCCCTCCCTGTTTTCCTTTCCTCCACCTAGGGTGAGAGCTCAACAGCCACTCCAGCTTACTTTGACCAAATGGCAACTGGATGATTCTGCTCTCCTTGCCTGAGTCCCGTAAGGGAGGCTAGATCTTGACTTAGATCTATATTGGCCTGAAGACTAAACTCACTAAGGCACCTGCCTCTCTCTCTCTCTCTCTCTCTCTCTCTCTCTCTCTCTCTCTCTCTCTCTCTCTCTTTCTCCCTCTCCTTCTACATTATGGGGACTACACACTCTAAATTAGACATGTCCACCCCTGGGGTCCCTTTCCACTCCCTTGGGAACCTTGGTCTCCAAGATGATAAAAAACCTAAGTGATTCATCTATTACTGCAATACCGTTTGGCCTCAGTACAGCTAGACAATCAGTCACAATGGCCTGAAAATGGTACTTCTGATTTTCACACACTTTTAGATCTTGACAATTTCTGCCATTGCAATGGCAAGTGGTCCAAGATTCCATACATCCAAGCTTTTCTTCCCCTCTGCTCTCAACCCTCTCTGCTCCAATCTTGTAATGCCATTCAAATGCTCCTTGCCAGGGATAAACCCCCCTCAAGGTCCAATACTCCTCCTGAACCCTCTCCTGAAGACTCTTCTCTTACTTGTGACCTCACAGGCTCCTTCTGCCCACTTCCCAACTCTTCCTGTCAGTCCTCCACTTCAATCTCTTCTCCCACCCCATCCTCCCATGACTCAGACCCCCCTTCTTCCACCCCTACTGGCTGTCCCAAGCATAAACATCTGCCACCCTATTCCCCTTCTACATTGGTCACAATTGATCCTGAGCCATTGGCTCCATAGGAACCAATGCTTCCAGCCTTGTTCTCACCCCCTGCTACACCCTCACCCTTCTCCTCACCACACACATCCCATAACCACTCCCATACCTCCTCCCAAGCATGCCCAGCCCATCTCTACCCACTTGGAGAGGTGGCAGGAGCTGACAGCATTATCAGAGTTCATGTACCCTTTTCTGTGACTGACCTCTCCCAAATTGAAAAGAGACTTGTCTCCTTCTCTAATGACTCAGCCTCCTGTATTAAAGAATTTAAATACCTAACTCGAGCATATGATATGACTTGGCATGATGTATATGTTATTCTTTTCTCCACTTTAACCACAGATGAAAAGGAAAGAGTTTGGTTCGCAGCCCAGGCACATACTGATGATGCCCACCAAACAGATCTCACTCTCTTGGTGGGATCTAATGCTGTGCCATACAATGACCCACATTGGGACTATCAGAATCCTGCAATGCTAGCCACCTGAAATTATATGCTCACCTGCTTCCTTGCGGGGCTACAGACTGCTTCCTATAGGGCAGTCAATTTTGACAAATTTAGAGAAATTATCCAACGCCCAACTGAAAACCCCACTGACTTCTTAGGGCACCTTACTGAAGCTTTAATCTGCTATACTAAGCTAGAACCATATTCCAAGGATGGAATAATTATTCTCAACTCTCATTTTATTTCCCAATCCTTCACTGATATTTGAAGAAAACTTAAGCAGTCAAAGGATGGCCTTCAAACCCCCCAAGGAGATCTTGTGGAAATGACATTTAAAGTATTTAATAGCTAACATGAGGCCTGATACCAGCGAAAGGCCCAGCTCTTGGCGGCTGCCCTGAGGCTACCTCCTCCAACTTCAAGACTGGCCAGACAACAATGCACACCTCCAGGGTCCTGTTTCAAGTGCAACCAGATGAGACATTGGGCAAGAAACTGCCCTTCACCTCATCCACTGCCAGTACCCTGTCCACAATGTGGCCAGAATGGGCACTGGGGAGTAGATTGCCCTTCTTTGTCCCTGCAAGGTATGTCAGTCTCTCATTCTCACTCTCAACAAAGTGAAGGCCTCATGGACCTCTTGGGCCTGGTGGCAGAAGACTGATGTGGCCCTGGGACCTCAGCCCCCTTCAACATCACCTCAGAGGGGCCCAGACTAACCATCCAAGTAGCAGGTAGGCCAATCTCATTCCTGCTGGACACAGAGACCAGTAATTCAGTGTTACCCAACTTTCTGGGTAAGCTTTATCCCTCACAGATCTCTGTGGTGGGAGTGGATGGTGTCCTCCACCAACAAAAAAACTACCGGCCCACTCTCTTGTTACTTATCAGGTGTTCCCTTTACACATTCATTCCTTATCCTGCCCTCTTGCCCTATTACACTGTTGGGAAGGGATCTTCTCTCCAAACTTCATTTCACATTTTTCTTTATAACCCCACTCACTATTCAAGACCAGTCCCATGTCCTTTTCCTAATGGAACTTACTAGTTGCCCTCCCTTGTTAGCTCCAAACTCTCTCCTCCTGCCTCCTGATATAGTAAATCCAATAGTTTGGATATCTCCTCCCCTTCTGTCACTTCCCACCACTCCCCAATTAACATATATCTAAAAGACCCTAAATCTCACCCAAACTGGCCACAATATCCCATCTCCCCAAAACATAGGTGGAAACTAAAGCTCCTCATTGTCAACTCCTAGACAAGAAGATTCTTAAACCCACCCACTCTCCACGTAACACTCCCATTCTACCTGTCCTAAAACCTGATGGCTTATACAAACTGGTTCAGGACCTGAGAGTTGTTAACTCGGCTGTGCTTCCCACCCATCCTGTGGTACCAACCCATATACACTGTTATCTTGTATTCCTTCAGACACCTCCTGTTTTTCAGTCCTTGATCTTAAAGATGCTTTCTTCACTATCCCGCTTCACCCTGATTGTCATAATCTCTTTGCATTCACATGGGAAGATCCAGCCTCGGGACTAGCACAACAACTCACCTGGACAGTCCTTCCCCAGGGCTTCATGGATAGCCCCCACTTCTTTGGCCAGGCTATGGCATGGGACTTATCCTCACTTAACCTTCAATCCAGTACTCTGCTCCAATATGTCGATGATCTCCTTCTCTGAAGCCCCACCCTTACTACTCTCAGGACCACACTGCCTTACTACTTAACTTCCTAGCACAAAAGGGCTATTGAGTTTCACCTTCCAGGGATCAGCTTTCCTTACCACAGGTTAAATACCTGGGGGTCCTTGTAACAGTGACCTCCAGACAGATTACAGTAGACTGGAAGGCCCACATCAGGTCATGGATGGTCCCCTCTACTAAAGGGGAAGTACTTTCCTTCCTGGGACTGGTTGTTTACCTCAGGGTGTAGATTCCCAACTTTTCCCTCTTGGGCCAGCCCCTATATGAGGCTGCAAGAGACCCTCTAACTGAGCCTCTCAATACAGCCAAACCTATCAAAACTCCCTTTCTCAAACTTCAACAAGCCCTCCTCCAGGACCCTGCTCTCTCTCTCTCTCCCAAACTTAGATGACCCTTTCAAGTTATATGTCACTGAGAGAGGAGGAATGGCATTGGGAGTGTTAGGACAGATGAAGGGTCCCACCTTCACCCTTGTAGCATACTTATTGAAACAGCTTGACCCTGTTGTCAAGGGCAAGCAACCTTGCCTGTGTGCTTTGGCTGCAGTGGCTCTATTAACTCAGGAATCCTCCAAATCACTTTTGGGAAGTCTACCATTGTCCTGCTCCCCACCGGCTGACTGACCTCTTGTCTCACCACTGCCTTTCCAACCTGTTTCCCTCAAGACTACAACTCTTCCACTTTACTTTTATAGAAAACCCCAATGTTACTTTACAAACCTGCCCTCCTCTTAATCCTGCCACCCTACTTCCTGATGTCACACCCCTCGAACACTCTTGCCTGGAATCCTTAGAGTCTCTAACTTACTGTCAACCCCATCTATCAAGCTCACCTCAGCCCAACCCAGATATTTCTTGGTTTATAGATGGCAGTTTCTCACTGGATTCCACAGGCAGAAAACTAGCAAGCTATGCTATACTGTCCCTCACAGATGTTATTGTATCCAGTCCTCTCCCATGGGGTATCACCTCTCAACAGGCAGAACTGATCACTCCAATCAGAGCCCTTACCTTAGCTGAGAGTAAGACAGCCAACATCTTTACTGACTCTAAATATGTTTATCACATTATACATTATCATGCTGCTGTCTGGGAGGAAAGGGGCTTTCTCACCACAAAGGGCACACCCATCACCAATGGGTCCCTAATTCTTAAACTGCTAAAAGCCTCTTACCTTCCAATGAAAGTAGTGGTAATCCATTGTAAGGGACACCAACCATAAACTACAGAGACTGCCCAGGGCAATGCCTTTTATGACAGACAGGCAAAAAGGGCTAGTGCTCAGACTCCCCCAACAACACTTTTCATAACTACCCCTAAGATAAACCCCACTTATACATCAGAAGAGCAAAATAGACTTATAAATCTAGGAGCCATGCCAGGTTCACAAGGATGGTTCCTTTTAAATGGAAAACATGTTCTCCCCAATACACAAGCAGAAGGGGTTCTAAGGACCATTCACAAAATCCTTCATATTGGCACTAAACCCTTTCTCCACTTTCTTCAACCCTTATTCTTTCATCCTTTCCTCCCTTCTTTTTTTACTCTTGGGTAAAAAAAGTAGTGTCCCACCTGTGCCCAGGTTTCCCCCCAGGGTGGCCTGAGACCACCCCCTTCCTTCTCTGCTCACCAGCTCTGGGGCTCCATACCAGGGGAAGAGTGGCAGATTGATTTTACCCATATGCCAGCTCATAAAAAATTTAAATATTTATTAATCTTGGTTGAGACCTTTTCTGGATGAGTTGAGGCTTTTCCTACTATAGACAAGTCAGCAGACATAGTGCCTACACACTTAATCAACATTATCCTCTGCTTTGGATTGCCTCAGACTTTACAATTTGATAATGGTCCAGCCTTCATTTCAAAGGTGACCCAAACTGTCTCCTTTACCCTGGGAGTGGCCTGGAACTTACATATCCCTTATCACCCTCAATCATCTGGAAAAGTGGAGAGAGTAAACAAAATAATAAAAAAAAAATCTAAAATACCTCTCCATTGATCTCCACTTATCTTGGACTCAGCTCTTGCTCCTAACTTTGGCCATCATCAGGGCCACCCTCCCAAAGCCCTTCCTTCTTGAGCCCCTTTGAAATAATTTATGGTCTCCTATTTCTCTTAGGAAATTTGCCTCCAACAGACCCTGCTTTGGCTGACTATCTGCCTTACCGTAACCTTCTCAGGGAACTTCTCAGAGAGCATGCAAACCAGATCCTACCCCAGACCACAGAAGGCCCTGTAACAACTTCTGTTAAGCAAGGGGATCTTATTCTCCTCAAGGATCTTTGACCCTCTCTGCTGGGGCCTCGGATCAGCCCTCATCTGGTCATTCTCACAATGCCCAGCACTACCAAGCTCAATGGGATCCCCCAGTGGCAGCACCTTTCAAAGAGAAAACATTGCCCACCAACCTCAGACTCTTCCACTATAACAAAGGATGAGTATTCTTGCATACGATTGGACCCTATGCGGCTATGCCTCTCCTGCAAACTCTCTCCCTCTTCATCTCTTACGTAAGTTCTCAGTCCTTACCTGGCTCTCAATTTTCTGCCACAGGTGAACTTATCAACAATTGGCCTTGTCTGAAAATGAAGACTGGGATAAACCATCAGCCTCCACTCCTGGGGACCTCACAAATTTCCAAATTCCAACTGAACCTGTCCTTAATGATGCCCCCACTCAGCACAAAGCAGCTAGATTGATCAGCACCCATAACACCAAAAAGAGGCAGGAATGTTAGGTCCCTGGCATTCTTGGGGCAGGCAGAAGGTCACGAGGCTAGCACTGAAACCAGACCCCCTGATTTATGACTGCTTGCCCAACTCCCTTGTTTGTATCTCTGCCTGAAAAACACCTCAGGAACTTCCAGTTACTGAACTAGCCAGGCATGTTGACTTGTTCCATCTGGTGATTGCAGATCATCAGAGACCAGAGACTCTCTCCCTCCCCCATGACTTGGCCCCTCCTATTAAGCCTACTACCCAATTCAGCCAAGCCACTCTATTCTAAACCCAAAAAGAGTGACAGCTCTGTGGTCTGGTTCCAATAAATCTTTCTTTTCCACATGTGGCTTGGTCTTTATTCAGCAGTAACTTACAATATGCAAAGGTGATTTACATAAATCAATCAATTGGATACATCATATTAACAGAATGAAAAATAAAGCATTCATGATCTTCACAAAAGATGCTAAAAATACATTCAACAAAGTTCAGCATTCTTTTTCCTAAAAATTCTCAATAGTTTAGGTATAGGAGGAAAGATTATCAATAAAGTGCATTTATTAAAAATACAACTAATATTATAATCAATTAGCAAAATCTGAAAAGTTTTACACTTAAATGTAGTACAAGATAAGGATGCCTAAACTCACCACTTCTATTCCAAGAGAAAATGAACAAAGAGGAAAAAAAAAAAGATGGAAAGAAATAAAAGGCATCCAAATTGGAAAGAAAGAAGTAATATTATTTCTATTTACAGGTGAAATGATCCTATATTCAGAAAACCCTAAAGAATCCACAATAAATATTAGAACAAGTAACCAAATTCAGTAAACTACAGGATATAAAATCAATATACAAAAATTGGTAGCATATTTATACACAAATATCAACCTAGCTGAAAAACAAATTAAAAAATTCCACTTATGACAGCATAAAAATAAAATACTTAGGAACAGATATAGCCAAGAAAGTGAAAGATCTGTCCACTTGAAAACTAAAAAACTCTGCTATAAAAAATTGAGACAGACATAGTGAAAATGAAGGATATTCCATGTCCATGGATCCTAAGAATTAATATGGCTAAAATGTCTAATTTCTCATAGTCATATACAAATTTGACTAAATAGCCATCAAAATCTCAATGGCTTTCTTTACAGAAATACAAAAAGAAACAATCCAAAAATTTGTTTTGAACTACAAAAAACTCCAATAGCAAAAAGTAATTCTGAGAAAGAGAAACAAAGCTGCAATCATAACACTTCCTGAGAAAATTATATCACAAAACTATAGTAATCAAAACAGGATTATACTGGCACTAAAAACACACATAGATGAGCAGGACAGAATAGAAAGTGTAAGGAGCTGCCAAATAAAGAAAATGCCACTTGTGGAAAGGAAAGATTTATTAGAACCAGACCTCAGAGCTGCCCCTGCCCCTCCCACCCCCAGATCAGGGAGCAGCGGCTTGGCTGAAATGGGTCATAGGCTTTATAGGAGGGGCCAAGTTATGGAGGAGGGAGAGAGTGCCTGGTCTCTGATGATTTGTGATCACCAGATGGAGTAGGTCGACATGCCTGGCTAGTTGAATAACTGGAAGTTCCTGAGATGTTTTGCAAGCAGAGGAACAATCAGAGAAACAAGTGGCGGGGGGTTGACAAGTGGTCATAAATCAGGGGGTCTGATTTCAGTGCTAGCCTCGGGACCTTCCACCCACCCCAAGAATGCCAGGGACCTAACATTCCAGCCTTTTGTTGGTATGATGGGCACTGATCGATCCGGCTGATTCATGCTGAGTAGGGGTGTCATTAAGGAGCGAGGGGGTTTGACTGGAATTTTGAAATTACTGATGTCCTCAGGAGTGGAGACTGATGGTTTCTCCCAGGTTTCATCTGCAGGCAAGGCCAATTTTTGGAAGAAGGTTGTAGTAACATCTGGTGGGAAGTCTGTCTGCTCAGTTCCCTGAATGATCCTGGAGGCATCTAGGGTTAAAGAGCATTTTCCTGGTTTAAGAGTTTGCATTTCCATAGCATCATTTCATGTACAGCTGTTTTTCTTTTTATAGTAGCCTCTACAATGGACCTAATAGATCGTATAACCAAGGGAAGGAAGCAGGGAAGTATTAAGCATGCTCCCAGAATTAGGCCCACTGCCCCAACCAGTGTTTTAAATCCACCTATGGCAGGAAATTGAGAGACAGATGAGGATTAAGAACTTATGTAGGAGTGGAAGAGGGAGAGAGTTTGCAGGAGAAGTATAGCTGCGTGGGGCCCAGGGTACACAAGAGCACTCATTGTTTCTTGTAGTGAAAGTCTGAAGTTGGTGGGCAATGTTTTATTCTTGAGAGGTGCTGCCACTGGTGGATCCCATTGAGTTTACAGTGGTGGGCATTGTGAGGATGACCAGATGAAGGCTGATCCACTGAGGTCCCAACAGAGAGGGTTGAAGATCCTTGAGGAAAACAAGATCCCCTGATTTAACAGAAATAGTTATAGGGTGGGGCAGGATCTGGTCTGCATGCTGTCTGAGAAGTTCCCGGAGGAGGTTAAGATAAGGTAGATAGTCAGCCAAAGCAGGGTCTGTTGGAGGCAAGTTTCCTAAAAGAAATGGATGGCCATGCATTATTTCAAAGGGGCTCAAGAAGGAAGGGCTCTGTGGAGTCCTTCCCTTTAAGACCACACCTTGGTAGGTGACCTGTGGGAGACATAATTGAGCCTTCTCTTTACAGACTTTGTATCCCCAGAGGCCAAAAATTTTTAAAAGGACTCAGTCGCTCTGCAGATGAAGGGCTCTGTGGCTCTGTGCAGAAGTATGTCATGAAGAAGGTTGGTCTCTGGGTAGTGCCAATCTAATAAGACTCTGGTTAGGGTCTGTTCAAAAAGATGAAGGCTGTCTTTAAACTTTTGTGGCAAAACTGTTCAGGTTAGTTGCTGTGAAGTGTTTGTGGAATCTTTAAAGGCAAACAGGGTCTGACTGTCAGAATGCAGGTTAAATGTAACACTTTTGGATAAAAGAGGGCTTAAGTCATTATTCTATATAACTTTGTAAATGTTTGTACTTATTTAAAGAAAGTATAGACACAACACTGTTACAAGATGGCCATTTAAGACACATGAGCAAATATGTAAATGAACTCTGATTTAGTATACCTAAAGCTTGACAAGATCAGCAGAAAACACAAATAATTTCTTTGATAAAATCTAACAGCTTTTTTGTAGCTGTTACTCAGAGCAGAACAATATTAAGATAACTTTGTTATTTTATAGACTTAGAGAATTTGACTTTAGTTTGACATGACCTTAAAAATCTTCTAGGCAGCTCTCAAATTATAGTCAACTTTAACTTTGTCACATTGAAGTTTACCTATCTACATCCTTTCCAGTTATTTAAAATTAACTTTTATAAGAATTTTAAATTTAAATAAAACTGTCTTCCTTTTTTGGCTGGTGGAGGAGACAGTCCACCCCTACCATGGAGATCTGTGAAGGATAAAGCTTACATGAGAAGTCAGGTAGCACCAAGCAGGTGATTGAGGCCTACCTGCTACTTGGACGGTTACCCTGGGCTCCTCTGAGGTAATCTTGAAGGGGGCCGAGGTCCCAGGGCCACATCAGTCTTCTGCCACCAGGCCCAAGAGGTCCATGAGGCCTTCAGTCTGTTGAGAGTGGGAGTGAGAGATTGACCTACCTTGCAGAGACAAAGAAGGGCAGTCATCCTTCCGGTGTCCATTCTGGCCACATTGTGTACAGGGTCCTGGTGGTGGGTGAGGTGAAGGGCATTTTTTGCTCAATGTCTTGTCAGGTTATATTTGAAGCAGGCCCCTGGAGGCATGCATTGTTGTCTGACACATCTAGAAGTTGGAGGAGGTAGCCTCAGGGCAGCTGTCAAGAGCTGGGCTTTTTACTGGTCTCAAGCTTCATCTCAGTTATTAAATACCTTAAATGCCATTTTCACAAGATCTCCCTAGGGAGTTTGAGGGCCATCCTCTGCCTGTTTTTTTTTTTTTTTTTTTTTTTGACTATCAGGGGAGGATTGGGAAATAAAATGAGAGTTGAGAATAATTATTCCATCCTTGGAAGATGGGTCTTTTGCCATGTTATATCACATGATTGGGTTAGGTATTTAAATTCTTTAATATAGGAGACTGAGTCATTAGAGAAGGAGCCAAGTCTCTTTTCAATTTGAGAGAGATCAGTCATGGAAAAGGGCACATGAATTCTGATGATGCTTTCAGTTCCTGCCACCTCCCAGAGTGGGTAGAGATGGGCTGGGCATGCTTGGGAGGAGGTATGGGAGTGGTTATGGGATGTGTGTGGTGAGGAGAAGGGTGAGGGTGTAGCAGGGGCTGAGGGCAAGGCTGGCAAGGCTGGGATGTTAGTTCCTGGGGAACCGATAGCTCAGGATCAATTGTGACCACTGTAGAAGTGGAATGGTGTGGCGGATGTTTGGGACAGCCAGCAGGGGTGGAAGAAGGGGGGTCTGAGTCATGGTAGGATAGGGTGGGAGAAGACATTGATGTAAAGGACCAGCGGGAGGAGTTGGGAGGTGGGCAGATGGAGCCTGTGAGGTCACAAGTAAGAGAACAGTCTTCAGGAGAGGGGTCGGGAGGAGTTTTGGACTTTGAGGGTGGTTTGTCACTGGCAAGGAGGATTTGAATGGTATTACAAGATTTAGACCAGGGAGGGTCGAGAGCAGGGAGAAAGGAAAGCTTAGAAGAATGGAAGTTTGGATCACTTGCCTTTGCGATGGCAGAAGTTGTCAAGATCTAAAAGTGTGTGAAAATGAAAAGTACCACTTTCAGGCCATTGTGAATGATCAGTTGTTTAAGTTTTATATCATCTTGGAGACCAAGGTTCCCAAGGGAGCAGAGAAGGCATCTCAGTGGTTGATTATAAAGTAGAGTGGGAGGTCCCCATCATGTAAAAGAAAAAATAGGAGAGAGAGACAGAGAGAGAGAGAGAGATAGAGAGAGAGAGATAGAGAGAGTGAGGCAGATGCCTTGGTGAGTTTACTGTTCAGGCCAATATAGATCTTAGTCAAGATCTAGCCTCCCTTACATGACTCAGGCAAGGAGAGCAGAATCATCCAGTTGCCATTTGGTCAAAGTAAGCTGGAGTGCTGTTGAGCTCTCACCCTAGGTGGAGGAAAGGAAAACAGGGAGGGAGAGCAAGAGAGAGACAGTGAGAGAATGAGAGGGAGGGGGAAGCATCACCCAAATGGGTTCCCAAGGGGGGTCATCCCTGGCCTGGGTTGCCATTCATAGAGAATGCCCAGCCAGTTAGTCTGGCAGCCCTGTGCTAAGTGGAGGGGCACCCCAGTGGGTGTAGGAGGCATACCTGTTGGGGCACCATGACTACCAGACTAGACAGAGCAGGCAGCCCCGAAGAGGGTGACACCTACTTTGCCTGAGGAGAGGAATAAGTCAGGTGGAGAGCAGTGGATGAGAGAGGCTACTAATGGATGGGAAAGCCAGCAAGGCAGTAAGGTCCAAAATCCACAGTCCAGAAGCACGTGGGGTCAATTCAGCACTCTGGGTTTGGGAGAGGGCAGGATATGATGGCCAAGGGTCCAGCCCCAGGCTGGAGCATCCTGTTAGCCTCTCCCAGGTTTTGGCATCAGATATAATGTACTGCCAAATAAAGACCACACCATGTGTGGAAAAGAAAGATTTATTGGAACCAGAACACAGGGCTGTCACTCTTTTCAGGTAAGTGGAGCAACTTGGCTGAATTGGGTAGTGGGCTTTATAGGAGGGGCCAAGCCATGGGGGAGGGAGAGAGTCTCTGGTCTCTGACGAGCTGTGATCACCAGATGGAACAGGTCGACATGCCTGGCTAGTTGAGTAACTGGAAGTTCCTGAGTTGTTTTGCAAGCAGAGAAACAATCAGGCAGGGAAAAACAAGTGGTCATAAATCAGGGGGTCTGGTTTCAGTGCTAGCCTGTGGACCTTCCTCCTGCCCCAAGAATGCCAGGTTCCTAATGGAAAGCACAGAAATAAGTCAAGACATACAATGTTGGGCACTAAATGGACACAATGGGTAAAAGACAATCTCTTCAATTAATGGTGCTGGAAAATTGGATTTCTATATACAAAGGAATGAAGTTGGATCCTTATCTTGCAACTGCACAAAAATCAACAAACTGAATAAAGTACCTACACATAATACCTGAAATCATAAAAGTCCTAGAAGAAAATATTGGGAAAACTTCTTGAGAGTGGTTTTGGAAATTATATTTTTATATCAAATCAAAAGCTCAGAGTATGAAAGCAAAAATAGATAAAGGGATTTTAAAAAAGTAAAGTTGTTTCTATCCATCAATGGAAGAAATCAACAAATGATATGTTAACTTACAGATAAGGAAATATACTTAGAAAATATATATTTGATAAAAGGTTAATACCAAAGAGCACATACATCTGAATATTAGAAAAATAACACTAGAGATGTAGCTTAGTGATAGAGAATGTGTTTAGCATATGTGAGGCTCTGGATTCAATCTGAGAGAAAGAGATCGAGAGAGAGAGAAAAGAAAAAGGAGGAGGAGGAAGAGAAAAAGGAGAAGAAGGGGAGAAGGAGGAGAAAAGAATGAGGAGGAGAAGGAGGAGTATAGAGCAGAGGGAGGTAGTAAAGGAGGAAGGAAACAATTAATGAATGCGCAAAAGACCTGAATAAACATTCTCCAAAGAATACACAAATATGGCTAACAGGTATATTAATGTTTATAAATATGTAATTTACCAGTCTCATCCTCAAAATATACCCTAAGTGTTCTGATTAGGCATTGCAAGTATCCACTTTAGGAAGAAATATGGAAGAATGTGTAAATAGTTGGTGAGGGAAGGAACAGAAAGCTGAATGGGAAGGGCAAAATCAAGGGCCAATCATTAGAAATAGGATAGAATGGATTTTTGCTCATAATTTTCACCCATCTCTGCAATTGTGTACTTTGCCATATAAAATTTTCCTTTCCTCTGGCTATGTGTAATGGTACATGCCTGAAATTGCAGCTAAATGGCAGGCATAGGTAAGAGGATTGTAATATAATGCTAGTCCCATCCAAAAAATGTGAGACCCTATCCAAAAAACAACTAAAACTAAAAGGGCCTAGGGATACCACTCAAGTGTTAGAGTGCTTGACTAGCAAACACAAGTCCCTGAGTTCAAACCCCAGTACCACCAGAAAAGAAGAAGAAACAAACAAAACAAATGTAAACAAACAACAAAACACAGATGCTCCTTCTTCTGAAACTATAATGTAACTCTCTGTTTGGCTTTGGATTTTGTCCAGTATCTTAATTCTGCAAATGCCCTATTAGCAGACATAACACAAGAGACATTTGGGGAGTGCTTGGCTCCATTGGTCTTTGGCCTCTGTCACCTCCATGAGAAGTTTCCTTAGGTTAGCTTCTGATCCATTAGTCTGGAGCACAGAAAGAGCACACCAAGACTACAACCAAAGGCATGATTCAGGCTGGATAAGCTGTTCCAGCCACAGCAAGAGATCCGTTACAGTATCTGATGACTATTTTAAGTGTCTGAATTATAAGGTTGTTTTTAAAAGCAGCAAAATTTTATGATTAGCTTATTGACACACAAATTGTTCAGGTATAAACTTTTGTGTGTCTGGATAATAAGGTGTTCTTATAGATTTCACAAACCATCTAAATAGGTGATTTCATTCTAATCAACATTTTCTTTAGCACAGACAAATGATTATGGATACAGGAACTAAAGTTCAGATACTTACCTAAGACCATAACAGTTACTGTATACAGTAACTGTATCAGTTACTGATATATAACATAACTGATACTGTTATGAGCCGGTGTCAAAGAATTGCAGGCTGGGGTCAAGGGTCCTTGCCTTCACAGGCCAGAGAACTGGCTCGTGAAGCAGCTGAATGATGAGCCAAAGCCAGTTTATAAAAAGTGGAATTTATTAGCGAGAAAGGAAAGGCTGTAGCCTAGAGAAGTGCAGTGGAGCCCAGAAGCCTGTAGCTCGCTGCTCAGGTGAAGGCTCGGGTATTTATGGACATTCTAACACTGAGTTAGGTGGGCTTTTCTCATTGGCCATGGATTCGTGGGCTTTCTCTGGTGAACTGGTTTGGTTTGCACCTTTACTGGGAGAGGGGAAACAATCTTGAAAGCATTTTCCTCATCAGCCCTGTGACAGATCTATCAAACCCTGTATCTTTCTTTCGGATGCAGAAATGCAGTTTGCAACTCCCTTGCAGGATGCAGGAATGCAGGCCTCTAACTCCTCATGATGCAGGAATAATATTGCTCTTCATGGGGGTTGGGATACTCACTCATCTGCCTTAGGTCTCCAGACCCAACAAAACCGAATTCAAAATTGACCTATCTGAATCTCAGGTTGTTACTGTTTCCCATTCTGCTATGCTGCATTTTTGTTGTTTTCAGAAATTAAGATGAAGGGGTAGAAGTCATAACAGAAAAAAATTTAAGTGATTATCTAGTTCATTCATCCCATAACTAATTGCTTAAATATTCACTCATTTTTAATAGATTTTCTAGCAGAAACCTGAAGACTAACTTTATTTTTATTTTTCTACTCCCCAGGCTTCTATTGGTGACAAAAGCCCATACAGAATTAAGTTAGGAAACAAAAATTTGATAGGAATGCAGGGAAAAACAAAAGCAGAAACAAAACACAGTTGCTAGCTAATCCATAAACTGAAACAATCAACCCTTAATTGAATGCACATGTGTGGATGGAGATGGCTCCCTAAAAGTGAGGCAGTAGGCAATGATTAATGACTGGAAGAAATCAGTGAAGAATTCTTCCTATACTCTGAATTGTGCCCTGAATATCAAAATCTGCTGAAACAGGTGACTTGTTGCCCAGGGTTCCAAGGAGCAGACAGAAGAAATTGCAGCTCTGCCAACAATTTATTTCCAAAGACAGAGAAAAATGGTGACGTAGCACTGTCACAAAACAATGCAGAAAGCTTTTTTATTTTTTACTTCTGTCTCAAGAATGTTCATCCAGACTATAGTTTTATTATTTGAGCTACAGGGGAAAACAAAAATGCAATAATTAAGAAATCCAAAGACTGTCAAAAAAGACAATGTGAAGCTGGAAGTTGAGCACTTTTTTAAAATGTTCAAAAGGCTCAGCTCAGAACTTTACTGTTCTAAGTATTTTGGGAGAAATGAAGTGTTAGGTACAGAAATACAATCTTGTAAAACTAAGCATGAAAATATAACAATTTTTTTATTCATTCATCACATATATATTGAAATCTTACATGTTTCTCAAATGTAAATTCCTTCACAAAAAACACACAGACACTGTTTATTCCCTGTCAACTAGAACAAAGTTTATTACATAGAAATGATTAAAATGTAATTGCATGGATGTATAAATGAGCAACACTGCCCTCATAGAGCAAATAGGGGAGTAAGAAAAACAAGTATTTGTCATATTTTGGGGATTTACTTTTAATTCATGCAATGATAAATGAGAATTTCAGGTATGTGATTATAAGCTAAGAGATAGAACAATTGTTCACACCCCTATCTTCAGATAAGAATTGTTTAAAGTTCTTTATAATACACTTAGACCTGTCCTTCTACTCCAATGGATCTGATGTTTAATTTCATTATTCTGCCTTTTGGCAGAGCCAAAATATATTTGAAAATTCTCATGTCCAGGGACATATGTATATATATATATATATTCTTCATATATATTCATATATATATACAAATATTCATATATATGCATGTATATATGAAGAATTTATCTACAGTAGAAGATATGAAGGCATAGGGAGGATTAATTGAGACAATTGTGGTAAATATGGTGTAGCAGGTAGGGGGAGAACATGTGCATAGATCCCATAGCTAGAAGAGATATCACACTATTATCTCAAAGGAAGAGCAGCCTAACTTGTGCTTAGAGGAAAGTGGGTTGGGATAAAGCTGACAACTGAGAAAGGATCAAAATTTGTGTACCTTTAAGTCTGTTATTATGGGTTCTTCTTAAACCAATGAAGGTAGTGAGTTAGTGGGAGGAACTGCAGCTTTGAGCACCATCCCTTCTGCAGATTAAAGAGTGGAAGAGCAGGAACAAATATTTACAGTAACTACACTTGGGAGACCATTGTAGTCTTTCATACAAAAGTCAAGAGTAGCCTGGATTGGGCAAGGGATGGGCATGAACAGTCCTACCTGCTGTTAGACCCAGGCAATTATGTTCTCAGTTCCAAGATTTTTTGGGTCCAACTTTGGCCCTCCTCCAACTTTGCTCTTCTCCAGATTCTTTAACCTTCTTCAAGGACCTGTATAGATCTCCTTTCCCAGGTGTCCTTCAAAAGAGGCCCGTGTCACTAGTTCAAAGCCTTGCTTAGTGGCTGCTATTAGTAATAGAAAGGTGGATAATGCATTGTAATCTACAGAGTTCATATATTAAGCAGCAACTTAACCCGTGGAAGTTAGGGGGTTGGAGAGGTAAAACAATCAGGCTAGTGTAGGAGTCAGAATTAAGCTTATGGCTAGTATGTTTTACCTGTAATTTTGGTAGAAACCCTGTAAATCTCAAGGGTAGATCTGGAAGTAGGGAGACAGAGAAAATTCAAATACAAAATGCATTGTCTTGAAATTAATAGATGGAAAGGATCATATGCACACTAATTGTACTTTTTAAAGAAATACTTCAGTATTGGTAATATTTCCAAGTACTTTTTTATTTATATTTTTCAATTATTGCCACAAATGTACAATAAGTTGGTCAAAATAGGTCTAATTTTCATCATTAATAAATGTAGAAATTAAAGTTTATATAGAGCAGAAGTTTGAGAATTTTTCTAGAAATGAAAGACTAAGTATCCTGAGGTTGGCATGCTCTATGTCTCTGTCATCTCAACATTGAGGTTCATCTCTGACACAGTTACAAGCAAGTAGTCATAGATAATATGTCAAAAAATGAGTGTTCCAATAAATATTTATAAAAGGAGGTAATCATCCAGCTTGGGTTTTATCAATAGCCCAGTTTTCTGACTACAAGTAAACAAGATGAAATGATAATACAACTTGTATCCTTTGGTTCCTAGTGTGTGTTCACCACTTTAAATGCATAAATAATAGGATTTTAGTGTTCAAGAGACATCTGGATCATTCTGTCTCAGCTCATTGTACAGATGATAAAACCAACGACCAGTGTGGTCAGGTGAATTGCCCAAAATTACAAGTCTCTTTACAGCTAAAATTATGGTTAGAATTTATAATTATTTATTCCTGCCTTATGTTCTTTTAATCTACCTGGTGACAACATCAGTCACCTCCATGAATTAACATGAATCACCACCATGAACTAGATTTCCTATTATGTTCTCTTTTGATGGTGTCTCCTTAGAGCGGGGTAAATCAGGACCACCCAAAAAACAATACCAAAGCATGGACGACAGAATGGACAAAGTTCAGAAAGGCTTTTCTTGTGCTTGCCAAGTTTTCCAAAATGAGTATATAAAGTTCTGAATTTCTTCATGCTACTACCCTTATTTTTTTTTCTAATGACTTACCTGGCAAATTATTTCAGACTGCTCTCATTTTACTGTATTTGACACTAGGTTATGCTATCCTTGTTGGAGCTGCATTCGTTACAATGGTTGTTTGTGCATGCTTTTATTGGATGAGACAGAGACACTTAAAGGAACATCCTTGAAGTTGTCTGAATTTCAGGCAGGATCACACTCCAGAAAACACAATCCAGAAGCCAAAAATAATTTCAGAGTAACCCAAATGCTTTCTTTCTTTTTGAGCAAAAGGAAGATCATCTTTTAAAATAAAAATCACCTCTGTCTCCTACCCACTTTTCTTCTATACTGTGATAACTCAGGTGTCTTCTTAATTCTACTCCAGATTCCTCATTAAAAATATCAATAGGACACAATTGGCAAAATACTTTCAGAGGATAGAGAAGGGAAAACAGAGTGATAGGTAAAGTCATATCTTCTTCATATTAGAAATAAAATAATGACAGAGTTTCTCAGACTTGAATAACATTTGTCCAGACACAATTTAAAATATTATTCTTATACACAGAATCCATCAGCAGTCATAGTTGCATTAGTGAATGTACCAAAGGTCTCTTTTTAGAGACAAAGTGTCTGCTATATGGCATAAAGTATCTGATAATAAAACTGAAGCATATCAAAAACAACAGATAGCCTTCCTTGATTTTTGTATTAGTTAAAACCAATTCAAAAGACATAATGGATTTAGAGTATAGTAAACTATTCAAAAAAGTTCTGTAGAGAAATTTAATAGATAAATTACAAGCTTTCTGTTTGATTAAAACTATGAGTGTCCATATACATAAAACTGACTGACAGACAATGAAAAAGCTAATTACCACCAGTGCAGCATCAAATACGGGATAAGATTAAAGGATTAGATTAGAACAGCCACCTGTGAAGGCAGAATTTGGAATCCAAAGTGCACTTGTAGTCAGACTAGTAACTTTAAGATGACAATTTTGAAGTAAAACACTTTTATGTACTTCAGTTATGTTAGAAAGTAAAATGCAATAATATATCAAGAAGATTTCTTGAGATTCGAGGTTTGTTTTAGGAATAAAAACAATAACAAATGGTAAAACAATGCTGGGAAAAGCTGTGACCAAATATGTATAGTAGCTTTCTTCATTATTGATAAAAACTAGTAGCAATGAACATGTCTTCCTTTGGTAAATGAATAAGCAAATTCTGTCACATCCATACAAGAGAATACTATTCAGTGATTAAGAGAAATGAGCTATCTGTCATGGTAATATGGATGAATTTTGAATGTATAATACCAAGTGAGAGAACTCAGTATGAAAAGACTTTGTGCTATATGATTCCATTTATATGACATCCTGGCAACAACAAAACTGTACAGATAGTAAACCAGTCAGTGGTGGTCAGGGGATTGGAAGTCAGACAAGGATCTTCTTTAAAGTGGTAAAACTACTGTGCGTGAAGCTGTAATGATGACCTATGACACGGCATTTATAAAGCTCGACAGAAATATTTAACAAATCAGTGAATCTTAAAATGTGAGAATTAAAAAGAAATTGGGACTTTGAAGAAATCTTAGGATGGAATGCAGGATGGAATAAGAGAATCAAACTGTAGTTGAAATATACAGAACAACTTTATTGAAATGAGTAGGGGAAAAGATGTTGACCTGAGTGACTTTGGAAATAAATGGAGCATCTGAGACTAACTACAAATAGATTTGAATGTAAGCATACACAGAAACGTTAACAGTCAGCATTTACAGTGATGAGTCTTGTGAATACTATGATCACTTGACATGAATGAATATGAAAAACACTTTACTAACTGGGGTTTTTTCCTCAAAGTTCAAACTGCATTTTAATGTGAGAAATAGCAGTAGGATCTCAGTTAAAAAACCACACAGGTCTCCTCACATCTATCAAGGTTATCAAAAGAAAGGAAAGTCTGAGACAAATTGTCAAGCCAGGAGGAGTCTAAGGAGATTGGATAACTAAATCTAATATGGTGCCCTGGACAGGATCCGAGAAGAGAAAAATTAGGTGAAACTATTGAAATCTGAGGAAATTAAAGACTTTGGTCAATAATAATGGATCAGTATTAGTCTATAAATTATGGCAAATATACCATAGTCATATAAGATGTTAATAGCAAGGGAAACTAGATGAGGTATATGGAATTCTCTTCACTATGAAGGATTCTTTCAATAAATTGAAAATTACTTTAAAATAAACAGTTCACTAAAAACTATACAGAATGAATTATCTTAAAATATTTTTATTTAATAAACATAACCTAATGTCAGACACTCAAGCAATAATACATTAAGTAACCCTTTTCCTGTAGCACTTGACAATTTGATTTTATGATCTCTCACATGCTCTCAAGTTAAAGATGAATTTTATAAAAAGGGAATGTGTCTTATTTGTCTTTATATTCTCTCAGTGGCTAGTACATTAGTTAGTAAATGTAAGTGCTACGATGATTTTTGTAAAACTAAAATTACAAATATTAATGGAGCAGTTAAGTCATAGCACTAAGGAATGAATATGGAACAAAATATAACCATTTGTTATTAGTGCAAAAATACAGCAACATCTTTCAGTCTAGAAGAGTTCACTGAACATACAACATGGATTTGTGGTTAGTAGTTGTAATTAATATTATTTCAGACTAAAAAGAGAAGATTAAATTTCAAACAGTATTTGAAGCTTGAGTTCTACTAGAGCAACATTTGAATAGGCTCTTAAGAAGTTTGCACTTGGGCCCAACATTAATAAATTCTTGATGTTAGAATTAAGTATGCCATATGTATTATGTTCACAATGATTCAATTAACATTTGTTCAAATTCAAATATTTTAAGCTTTTGACATTCATAATTTTGATATCCATCATTCCTACTTAGGAAAGTGACTGGAAAGATCTATAATATGAGGTCAGCTTGAGTCAATGTGTATTTACAACTACAAACTGTAAACAATGGCTGGTGAACAGAATTCACTTTGCTAATCATGGGATCTAGTGAAATGTCCAGTTTCATGTGAAAGTTGTTCTGTTTATTTGTGTTTAATAGTCATAGTGTATACTATACCTTCTGCTCATAAATTGTTTTCTAGCTTATTTCATAGGAGTTTTTAGGGAGAAGATGAAAGTAAAATATGCATAAAACAAATATTAAAATGATCTTTAAGAGGTACTCAAGGGTAACTATTTCCCCAAAGAAAACCGCAGAATTTATAGATACAGCCACTGCTTTTTCATAACCTTATTCCATGCATGGAAAATCTAATTTTCTGTCATCATTACATAAAATTTGGGATATTTTATTATTTTGTCATAAAAATATTGTATTTTAATAACAATCCTTATTATTATTATTTGGTAGTACTGGGGTTTGAACTGACAGCCTAGCACTTGGTAAGCAAGGCACTCTACCATTTGATCCACAACTCAGATATTTTGTTTTAGTAATTTTTCCGATAGAGTCTCACAACTTTGGTTTTTTGGCTGAGATAAGGGCCACCATGACCCTGCTCATTAACTGAGATGGAGTCTCATTAATTTTTTCTAATTGTCTGGATCCACCACTTTTCTGCCTCAGAATAGCTGGGATTACAGATGTGAGTCACCACACCTGGCTTCTGCATTCCCTCTTTTTTTTAAGTCATACTCTTAATAACACATATTTAGCTTATTATTAGTGTTTTGCCTTTATTAGCAATGTAGTAAAGACCTTCCTCTATGCAGAAACATGTACAAATGTTTGTGAATCATTTTATACATCTGTAGGATAAATTCTTAATTTTTCTATAGTATCCACATTTTAGTTTTGAATATACACTACCAAATTGATCTCAAGAGAGACTGCAAAAATTTTTGTTTCTACCAATAGCAAAGTTAGTTTCTCTTCTCAACTCAGATCATGATTTAAATGTACGATTACAGTTTTATGCACAAAAATCAAGTAATAGTTTTTTGAAATCACAAAGAATAGGTATATTGGTCCTGGAAGAAAACAAATAGCTTAATATTCTCTGATAGCCTTTTTTTTTTAAGACTCTGACTTTTCTACAAGAACCTTGAATAATATGCCCATATGTCTATATTTTTAATAAAAATCTGTTTCTCGTATATATCCACACATGTAACATATAAATTTTGGTCATTGTGCAGCCTGGCGGGAGGGATGGCTTTAGGTAGAGGAGAGCATTAACAAAAGTGCAGCCCAGCTGCAAAGTTGCTGGTATTTCTTTTTCCTCCCACTTCCCAGTCCCCTGCTGGTACCTACCATAGGCCAAACCCAACTGAAATTACAGGGCAATGTGAACCAATTGCCAAGTCTTTGGAAGTTAGCTTTCTAAGACCCAAACACTGTCAAACATGGTCTAGAGAAATAAATAAATATTACAGACTATGTCCTCCAGCTTTGTTTTTTATTCTCAGAATTGCCTTTGTTATTTGAGGTCTTTTATGGGTCTACATAGATTGTGAGTTATTAGACAAGATCCTGTGCATTCAGGATGGTATGGCCTTAGCCAGATTATAAGTTTTTAAATTGTTTCTGTGAATAATGTCATTGGGATTTTAAAAGTGATTGCTTAAAACCTGTAAATTGTTTTGGGTAGTATCAACATTTTAACAATTGGAATATGTTTTCAATTCATGAGCAGATGCTACCCTTTCATTTATTTTTGTTTTCTCCAAATTTTTCATCAATGTTTTAAATTTCAATATACAAATCTTTTCATTTCTTTAATAAAATTTATCCTTAAGTGTTTTTTATTGTCATTTTATTGTTGTATTAAGAGTATATTGTGACATTTACTGTAGTTGAATTTGCCACCTCCATCAAGCTTTTTTATCCTGCCCCCATTTCTGGAATATTTAAATACTTTACAATATTGTAAATGAGATTGTTTTCTCGATTTCATTTTTTAAGTTATGGAACTGGGTTTTGAACTTAGGGCTTCAAACTTGTAAAGCATGTGCTATACTGCACGATCCACTCCTCCACTGTGGATTTCGTTTTCAGAAAGAGCGTTATTTGTGTATAAAGATGTTACTGACTCTTGAATATTGGGCTTATGTTCTGAAATTTTAGTGAATTCAATTATTATACCTCATAGTGTTTTGTGGAGTCTTTGTTGTTATCTAATATAGAATCATGCCATCTACAAATAGAGATTATTTTACTTCTTCTTTTTTGATGTGGTACTTTTGTTTCTTTTTCTTGCCCACTTTCTTTTGGTAATACTTCCACTCCTAGGTTGAATTCAAATGGCATAAGTACATTTTTGCATTGTATCAGATTTCAGTTTTATCTCATTAATTATGGTATTAGCTGTGTGCTTTTCATAAATGCATTATGTTAAGGAACTTCACTTCTGAAAATTTTTAGTGACGAAAGAATGCTGAACTTTGTTGAATGAGTTTTCAAAATCAATTGAGATGATCATATAGCTTCTTAAAAATCTTTTCTTCTGTCAATATATTGCATCACATTGATGGATTTGTCTATATTAAACCAATATTGCATGCTCAGGCAGAATACCTTAGATCTGATGTATAATCACTTAATCTTTTCATTATATCAATAAATTCAATTTGCTAGTATTTCACTAAGCTTTGTTTGTTGCTGTTTTGCAGCACTGGGATTGAATTCAGGGCCTCTTACACGTTGGCAAGAGCTTTACCCCGCGAGCCACACTCACAGCATACCGAGGACTTTTAAGTCAACTTTTACCCATGAAGTTAGCCTATAGTTTTTTCTTGTGATGACTTTTTTCTGACTTTTTTTTTATCAAGGATGCTGTATATTCATAAATTTGTATATAAGTGTCACTAATTTTCTTCTGGGAATATTAGCAGTCTAGTCTGTGAAGCATATATAGACCTAAATAGATAAGGAATTTTATGTTTGAAAATGGTGGAAGACAAGATTTCCAAACTCAGGATCAAACATCTCTTTGAACTTGAGATTTCTTCAGAGATATATTTTTTAATCACTTCATGTTTAAAATGGGAAAATGCAGACCTAGAAAGGTGGCTTGTTAAAATATAGATCTAAGCAAGGGAAAGTGCTGAGCTTAAATGCATGATATTGATCTCCCTCAGGCCTCTGAGCTTTCTCCTCACCTATTCATGAAGACTGAATGAGGAATTTACACTTTTATAGAGAAGCATTAATTTTGTGGTTAATCCCTTAAAACACCTCTTTTAAGGGTAATTTATGCTTATTTTGAGTAAATATAATGGTGATCTATAAAAGAACGGTGGAAATGTTTTAGGCTGCCCACTTGGACTACTATCATTCCAACATTGCATTTCCTGAACTGGATATTTGATTTCTAATAGAAACTAAATGAAGCCTTTTTTAATAAATAAAAATGAAAAAGGTACATATTCATGCCTGTGTTATGTGTGTTTGTGTGTATCACTCATACATGTCTATCCATGTGCATGCGTTTACTGTTATAACTTACTAAAATTCAGATAACATCATGAGACAGAATACAATTTATAAAATTAAAATGAGAAAATCATAAAGATTCTGATTTATCTCATGGCACCAGTATGGTCAGTAGCATTATTAAACACAAACTAAACAATTATTAAAGCTGGAATATCACTTTTCCATTAACCCTCTCCCTCAATACCCACACCATTTTACATATGAGAAAATTCAGGAGCTTGGCTTGAAAAAATCTGTTTCTCTGATTTGAGTATTAAAATTGAGCCTTATAAAAATTCCTAGTATCAGAACTCATATGAACAAAAGTTGTTAAAAAGATGTTGAAATAGGCCAAAGGGCTTCTGCTGCACTGGACCATGTGACAGAGAAGGTGAATGCAGTAGTGAGAGAACTGTAAATAAGAGAAGAGTCATATGTGAAAAAGATGGTGGCCTAGATCATGCCTAATGCATAGGGAAAGGCAGGAAGAACATTCTCTAGCTCTATGGTTCTTGGCTCCATAAAGCCTGGCTGTAATTCTATTCCTTAACTGATAAACTGTTATTGAAACCATATTCTCACATAAACAGTTAAGCCAGCCTCATCGGGTGTGTCAGATTTTACTTACTGTGGAGGGAAAGTTTACTTGGTTCACAGTTCCAAAGCTTTTAGTCTGTGCTCTCTTGACCCCATTGCCTTTGAACCAGTGGCAAGACAATACATCATGGTGGGAGTGCATGGCAGAAGAAACAGATCACCTCATGTTCACCAGGAGGTAGAGTAAGACAGGAGAAGGGGTCCCCTCCAGTATACATTCTCAGTACACTTTTTCCTACTAAGTTCCACCCACTAAAGGATTTATCACTCTCCATGGCATCACCATGGATTTGGGACCATGTCTTCAACACATTATGGGGCATTTAAGATGCAGACTATAATAGTGGCTTTTTAGTTTTGATATTAAAATAGATTTGACCAGCACAGAAATTCATTATGTCAACTGACATTTTTCCTTATATGTTAAATTTTGGTAACACTAAACTCAATGTTTTACCTATAAAGATGACTTGTTTTTGGAAAGCTCTAAGCATGCTGAAAGAAACACCAGAAAAATGTATGTTGTAGGCATTTTCACACAAAATAGAAATGGATTTCTAATCTAATGCTGATTCAAAGTTTCCCTTCTGTAAAATAAATAACTCCTGCAAGTATTTTCTAAACCCCAACAAATGCAAATGCTTATTTATTTATATTGTTTGTTGCATTATTGCTCTCAATATTGCATTATCAAATCTTAACAATTTTTTTCATGCATAAGGCCTTTATGGCAGTATAATTATAGAATCCAAAAGGGCTTAATGTTCTCTAAGGTCATGTGATCGGTGTAAATGTTCAAAGGCTTTGATGAACTCTCAAAAGCAATATTAGGGAAACAAGTTTTCACTAAGTGCAAACTTTTTGTGAATTCACTACAGTTTGAGGTGGCTATGATTTAATCATATGATTTAATCACAGCCACCTCAATGGCTCAATGGCTCAATGGCTCAATGGCTCAATGGCTGAATGTTTTGGAACATCTAACCATCCTTCAACTGGAAACTAAAGGCTTCAAATTTTAGACTCTTTTACTCTTCTCCTGGGCTGATATTCAGGAAAGAAGGGTTTGAGGAATGCTGAAACACTCCTATAATCTCACTTAAATAACAAACAGAGAAATTAAAGGTATGGGGAAAAGAAAAGAATTTTAGACTTGAAAAGACCTTAAGGACACTCAAGCTAAGTTCAAACATCTTTTGTACCTAAAAATTACAAAAATGAAGCCACACAAAGGTTGAGAAAATGAAAGGAGAATTCCCCAGTGTCAAAGAAATAATTTTAATGACTAGGTAGATGCGACATCTTTAGAATCTTGCTCAATGATTGATGTCCATAATAAAGTAGCACACTCAGGTCTTAATCTTGCCTGAGTGTCTATCAGGGTTGTCATTTGATTCAAGTCAGCACCTCTATGACTAGGGCAAGTTGGTGGCTGAAACTTGTCCAAATATGTGTCATTTCATGTTTGTTTATTTTGGACCCACTTAATTTTTGAACTACTTTTCCTTGGTCTTCAATATTGAAAAATAGAGGCATTTTCCAGACCAGTATGGATTTCTGGCATCTCATAAGGATAGGCAAAAATTGTCAAGATTGGGTCATTATTGCTGTCTTTCAGGTATAGCTATTCTTTCTGACACGAGCCTGTATCACTCATTTCAATTACTTACACTATATTAACATTTGATAGTCCTTAGGGATGTCATAGTGATGTTTCTTTGGGAATATCCACATTCTCTTTCTAGGAAGATTATTCCCATATGTATAGTATTATAGGGGCTAAGAATGTGGACTTTGCAGTCATTCTACCTTCACTCAAATTCTGGTTCTGCTACTTTATATTAGTGCAAACTTGTGCATATTACTTAATTCTCTGTCTCAATTTTCTCATCTACCAAGCTATGACTGATTGGAAGTATGCACTGAGGAAAAAAATGTTTGCCAGCGAAGAGTTCATGCTTATATATGCAAGTGTTAGCTATTATTTCTATTATACTATATGTTCATATCTCTCTATTGGTCCATGAAATGTAAATATAATTCATTTATGTTGAAGTAAACTCAATATGGAAAATGCTGGATTTATGAATATACACTTCACTTTACTACAGAACACACACGTTCTTGTAATTGAATAAGCTTTCAATTGTGTGTTCCAATAACCAATCTTTTTGTGTCCAAATAAGTATATTAAGATCTTATCATCTTTGTTTCTGTAATCTATTTTGACATAACAACATTGTAGGAAATAATGATTTCTGGACAATAATCCTTAGAATGTTCACTAGACAAATTTCACTAGAAATTTGTCAAATAAACCAGAAAATTTGGATTTTTTTTCTTTTTTACTCTTTCTCTCCTTTTCATGTGTGGCATACAGAGTATGGTAAATATCTAATATCCATACAAATACTATCTCTTTCTTTGCCTATAAATTCAAATTTAATCCATCATGATATTCTTTTCCAAAGGGCTTTAATTTGACCATATAATCCTCATCAGAGTGGTTCAGAAAGTCATCAGTAGAGTTGACCTATCTTTCATAAAACAGTATTTAGCTATTTTCTGATCTGTTATCTGTACTATCACTCTCCCATACAAGTTCAAAATCTAAGAGTCATCTTCAGTTTCTTTTTCTGACAAGAGTGCACATCATTTTCAATATCTTGTCAATTATAATCCTACAATGGCCTTTGAAGTTGCCTCTTTCTCTCAGTTTTTATTGTCATTACCCCAATTTGGGCATTTATTGCCTCTCATATGGGTAAGAGGATTACATTCCTAACAGTTTCCTTATCTCAGGTATTGTTCACGTGAGTCTATGCCAATTGAATTTCCAAGGTCACAGGTTAAATCAGATCATTCCTTACTTTGACTACCCTTCTGCATTTATTTGAGTTCTAAGCAATTATTGTCTGATCATCCTGGTATTCAAAACCTCATTTGATCTGCCTGAAACTTCCATCTGACATAAATAACCTACATCTTTGTAGCCCTGCCATAGCTACTGTACAACATTTTCTCAAAATGTTTTTTTTATTTCTGTTCTTTGTGTACTCATGCTCTATCTCTCTTTTCTTCAATTTAGACTTTATGTTTGGCATTCCAATACCAACTCCTCTATGAAGAACCTCAAATGCTTTCATTTGTAAGTTATCCATTTCATAGATTTCTATGTGTTCTGTACTCATGAATTATATTGAATTGTAGAAAATTGTGTGTGACACAAACTACCAAAAGAAATAAATTATGTATTAACAAATATTGTTAAGCCACTATTTTTTCATGTCTGCATTTCTATTATGTACAACTTGCACAAAATGGAAGGAGGCAGGAAAACAGGTAGAAGAGATAAATTTAAATTAAATTCTTTGTAACTCTGAGGGTCTGATGGAATACTAATCAAAAAGTAATATATTTGATTGAGGTGAATTTTATCAATTGTCAGTAATTTTTAATTATTAAAGTTCTCACACCCCTCAGAACAAATGTGGAGTTAAATTTTATCCAATAAATAATAATTTTTACCTAATCTTTTTTTTACCATTTAATTTTTTTCTTTCTTAAACAAATTTGCAATATAATGCCAATAAGAAGTATCAACTTAAAAACATTGCTGGAATTAACATTTCTACAATTAAATCAAATTTGATAGTATTCTCTAGTTTTCATTTCAGATTTTTAAGAGAAAATACCATTTTCAATCTCTCACTTTGCCTATCGTTCCTCTGGTTAAACTTAAAGCAGGGCAACCTGTGAAATGGTCGATCAAAGGGTCATAAGGAAAAGAGAAACATAAATCCATAGCTTGCAAATTCTGTTATCTTTCAATGGCACCTTTCATCTGTTAGTACAAAAAATTATATAAATGAATGATTCTTTTTTCAGTTGTCAATTAAGAAATTCTATTTATTTCTGCAATAGTTGTGATTTTTAAAAACAGTAAGTTTGACACGTGTAAATACTATGAATAGAAAGTAGATCCTACATATGTTTACATATGTAATAAAATTGCGTCTTTAAATATGAAGGTGATATGATTGCATAGGAAGCTAGCGAGGATTGATATTAAAAGATATGTTGCAACTTAGGTATTTCCTAGCTGTAGGATGCTGTGAAAAGTCTGAAAAAAAATAAATTTTTCAACCAAAGACTTGGTTATAAAAACTAGAAGAGGCAGAACAAAGAAAGAGGAACCTATTTTAGTCAAAGTGGAGAGCAAACATAGTATATGAATACTTTAGTTGTGGGAGCAAGAGGGAAATGGGTCAGACAACTTTGACTGCCACATCATATATTGTGATAAACACACATTTTAAAATAGTCAACCTTACTATTCTTATCACTTGACTATAAAAGAAAGTAATTACAGAATTTCCCATGATTCTCTTTGCCTGTAGTATTTGAAAGTGTGGAGAAAATATGAGAATATAAGATGTGTGTTTCAAACAAGTATTCCACTTAATGGATAGATTGGAAAATGTGCAGTGAATCACAGTTTTAACAAAATAGTTATCTTATACATATGACACTAAAAAGACTGGAAGAGAAAAACAATTTGTTCTTTTTCCCACAATTTGAAAGTCATACATATTGTGTATATGTAACAGAACAATAGTGAACTGAACTTGCTCTACATTTCTGCACATTTTTGTAGGGTAACCTTGTAGCTGACTTTGGATTCTTAGCTTAACACATAGTTCATGCAACAATATATCAGTTGGGTAGTGAACTCAATATAATTTCATCAGATTTGGGCACTAGAGTTACGAAAAAGTCAAGGCATTTTCTTGTGTAGACAAGTGATTCACCACTCTGGTAGATTTTGTCACATTCCAGTGAACTTAGAGAGGTAAACTCAAGTGCTTCTTTCTGAGAGTTACAACCAATACAATATGCAAGAATTGGAAAAATTGCAATATCAAAATGCTCACTTCAATGGTATCCTCAGGCTGATAAAATCGCCTACTTTTGTCAGTCTGGTTTGTTCATATGCCTTGTAATTTTGCTCTTCATCATAAGTTTATGGCATCCATTAAGTAGTGTTGCTACAAATCAGAGACTACAGATGATATTTGAACATTTTCACTACCTAGTACTTAAAATGCTAATTCATTCTTGCCCAGGAGCAACAGGGGCATCTGGTTATACTTCCAAGAAAAGTCACTGGTGCAGTTCATTTCCTGAACGGGAATGGAATGGGTGAGCTAGAGGGTAAACCAGTGACATATGTAATAGAAAGAAGGCACAGTGGAAAGAGAAAGAAAAGATTTTAGTAACATGCTTCTAGTCAAAAATGCTTGGAACATCTAAAATATTCCTTTTTCATTTGCAAATTACTCTCATTCACTTTAAATAACTGTTTGAAACTTTGGCTTATTAGCATTGAATAAATCAAGTTATTCTTTGATGATGGATAACCTATTAAAATTATCATGAGCTGGGAATTTATGCCTTTCTCATAGCCTATTGTTTGTTGCCATACCCAAAGTTGGGCACTTGAGTTCAAACACACTGAAAAATATCTTAGGCAGTAATGATTAGAATGCTGAAATTGCTTACTCTAGTAGTGAAAAGAAATTACAAAAGATATAAAAATTTGATCTGAGATTCTGAAGTCTCCAGGAAATGGACTACTACCAAGGAAATGGAAACCACAGCTTTGGCAAAGTCACCACCATGTCTTATCATTTGTACCTTTTCTTTTGCAAGTTCTGTGTGGTAATGAGCTACAAGTAGGATGTTTCTGGATTAGTGGGAAAGGCTTTTTCTTTTGTGGACTTGTTCAATAGACAATAATGCCTCTTTTTAAAGTTTCCTGTCTATTCCATAAGTAAGAGGTTTTGTCCAATTTCTATTCCTTCATTGCCTGAAACATCATAAATAAGTTACTGACTGAATTTTCCATTTATGGAGCTGTTATCAGGAAGATTTTTTCTCATAGGTAAAAGTATACTCCATTACAAATGAGGAGAACTGGTTGAAATCCTGATGATGTAAACAATATGATGGTGATTGAGAAAACAGGTTCAATAATAATACTATCTTTAGTACTTTTCTACCTTGGGTTGAACATGGTTTTCTTCATATTTGCTTTCATTTCCTTATCTTTATATAAGGATGATTAAGGTATGAAACACATAGTGTACCTACATGACTTAACTAGGATAATTCTTTCTTTAAGACTACTGGCCATCCAGTAATTTCTCCACTAATATTATTTTTGTTTTAGTATTCTTATGTTTTAAATTAACATATATTTTTATAATCAATGTTATATATGTTAATCCAAACAACTGAAAATAACTGACAAGATTGACCTCCTCTTTTGTAATGAAAGGTCAAATACAATGGAGTAATGAACTGGTAGGAAGTAATTCACAGACAGTGTCACTTAAATTTGGTTATCAAATTAACAATATCACTCATTTATTGTGAGTTGCATGATGAATGACATTAGAGTTCACTAATAAATAATGTCTGATGCCAGTGTGCCTATTTATCATAGTTTGATCCCAAATTGAAATAAATTTCAGAAGGCAGAATTTATAGTTACACAATGCCATTTCACTCAGATGCTCAAGAAAGTAATGAAGACAGACAACAATGCAAACATTTATGAATGTATTTTCAGTATAGGAAGAAAGGCATGTTTTTTTGTTTCTATCCTCTCAATAAAACAGAAAATGTGCTTTTTTTTTCATTTTTTATGATCATTTTAATTCCATTTCTTTAATACCTATATGAATAACTAGCTTTCCTTGAACTATAAGGTCAATAGTTAAAACTTAAGGTTGAGTCAGGATTTGGCTACATTTTGATTGTTTTATTATGAGAAAGTTGTTCAACTGAAAAGCTGATACACGATCATCTATCTCAGAAGTTTATTAGTACATAAAATGAAGTAAAGTACCTAAAATGTTTGACCTACTGATTTATCTATATACATGTTGTACACGAGGCTGGCAGTTACTGTAACTTTGATAGGTAGGAACATTATCAATATTCCTGTTGAGATAAAAATTAAAGACAAACCCTCTTGTCTCATTTTTAGGTATTAGAATCCCCTATCCTTCTGAAAGTGGTGTAGTCAGGTTGGCAGCACGTCTGCTAAAACAGGATATGCTTTGCCTAGCTGCAAAGATGTAATCAATGACATATGAGATGTTGGAGGAGTGACTCAAGTGATAGAGCACCTACTTAGCAAGCATGAGTTCCTGAATTCAAACCCCTTACCACCAGAAAAAAAAATAAAAAAGAATACATGAGGAATTGACTCTGATGAGAAGTTTGTGAGCTACAGAAGGGAATACATAGAAAAAGAAAGCATAAAAAGCTGTTGGTTGGACCAAGAACGAGAAGCATAAATAATCATTGGACAAAGTATTCAGGAAAGCAGGTATAATCAGCATGCATTCTCTTCATATCTTCTATGGTACAGAAGAACTGAGTGTGTTGAAAATGCTGAGGATAAAGGAGACATTTACTAAAAGAAATGCAAATAACAATTACATATTGCAAAATGAAGAAAGTAACTAGGTTGAAAACAACTTTCTGTGGAAGTCAAATGCCAAGTCACAGCTGTATCTATCTAAACATCCAGGACTGGAAAGATATAAGCATAATCTGTGGCTCGACAGTCTTGGCTAAAGTACTTTCTCCACAATGTCTAGAACCTCCTTGTAAATATGTTACATATGCCACGCTTCTATGCACTCCTTAGAACATTCTGGCAAAGAAATATGGAAGAAACCACTATCCTATTTGCAAACAGGGTATCTGAGAATTCTCTAGTGTCACAATTTTTAATTTTTCCCCCTTTATTCTCCTGATGTTCTTTGAAAATCATATATTTGTTTTCATTCTTTTTCTGGGAATACTCTCTCCAGTGAGGTTTCTAGTATACCCCTTTCTATAGAATATTCTTATATTACAGAAATGTTATTCAAAAAAGGTACTCATAAAATGTTTCTTCTTCCTGCTTTCCTTTTCCACTTCTCTCTTATTTTTTTTCCTGAGTTATATCTGGGATGGATAGATGAAGAAATCAAGGAGGTTGTTAAGAGAATGTCTTCCCTGTATAGCAGGAAATAGTAGTCTATATGAAGTTTGACAAATTTTATAAGCCTCATGCAAAATCTTTTCACAAATCAAAATGTTTAATATTTGTAAAGATTCTAAATATATCATGAAGACATTACATATTTACAGACAAGACTATAACCATATATCTATAGACAATGAGTTCATAAGCCACATGTCATCAGGTCTTTAACTTTTGGATGAAATATTTGATTCTCAGCCTCATTTTTTTCTTTTCTTTTCCTTTTCGTTTCCTTCTCTTTCCCTCCCTTCCTCACACCCTCCCTCCCTCCCTTCCTTCCTTCCTTCCTACTTTTCTTCCTTCCTCCTTCTTTTTTGAGCTAGGATCTCACCTGTAGTCCAATGTTCTTTAGAACAGTACATTCAGTACATTTAACTAATTCTATTTTCTAGTAGAAGGAAGTACTTAAAATCAAACACTTAACCATATTAGTTAAAATACAGATTTTGGAATCACATCATAGTAATAATCTAGATTCTGTCTCTTACTAATTATGTGACCTTGAGCAGATTAGTTAATCTTTAAGACTTAGATCCTTTATTTATATATGCCAAGGAAATAATTTTGAGATGTCAATATTGGAGAAAAAAATGTTTGGCCTTTTCTCCTTCCTTTTCCACTAACTAAGCTAAAGAATAAGACAGGAAGAAAGCAGGAAACACATTGACTTGGATGCTGTTGGTTTTCTAAAACTTTGCTTATTAAGGAAACACTACTCTGTGGCTCTGGAGATGAACAAGGTGATAGAAAATGATTTTAAGTAAAAAAGAAAAGGAAGAGAAAACAAATGAGCAGTTTCAAAGGAATCTGAAGATCTTATTAATCCTAAAGACAAGTCATATCTCCTTTGTGGCAAGCTGAGATTTGAGGGTATAAGTGAGTAGTTAGTGAAGACAAAGAAGATTAGAGAGAAAGATTTTTTTCAAAATGTATGGAGAGGTTAAGTGTATGAGTTTACCATGTGTGCAGGAACAAATAGGAAAATCTCAAAGATACTTACATAATCAGGAATATGGTTGGTGCTATGATGGTAGAAATTGTTCAAAATAATTTACGGTCTCCACTGAAGCAGGCCTCTTGGCTTGTGCCTTCAATTCCAGGTAATAGGGATATAGCCATTGTGAGGATCATAGCTGGAGGCCAGGCTGGGCCAAGAAGTTAGTGAGATCCTATTAAACTAATGAGCTCTATTGTGGCTACATGCCTATAATCTCAGCTATGTGGCAAGCAATTAGGAGGATAGAAGACCGAAGTCAGTCTTGGAGAAAAAAATCACAAGATCCTATCTGGATCTGGATCCCTATCTGGGATGGAGTTGTGCTAACCTAGCATGGGTGAGGTTCTGAGAACAAACCCCAGTTTAAAAAAAAAAAGATCTCCAATGACTGGGTATAGTACTTGAACATCACTTCTCTAACACCACCACCATCAATAAGCACACGAAAATGAGAATGAGGATATTAGCCTAATAAGGACAATTCAGGATAACAACATTTTGAGGGATAGGATAAAATCTTTCTAGACATGAGCCAACATTCACATGTAATAACCAGAGATAGTTGCCTATGCCTGGCACAAAGCATATATTCAATACATTTTTTTTTTCTTTTGTTGAGTTGCTGGGGATTGAATGCAGGCTCTTGCACCTGCTGGGCAAGTACTGTACCACTTAGCTATGTCTTCAGCCCTGTTTCCTTTTCCTTTTGCTATTTTTTGGGGGGTGGGTATGTTTGAGACAGGGTCTTGCTACATAGTCCAGAAGAGCATTGAACTTGTGATTTTACTGCCTTAGCCTCCCATGTTCTGGGATTATAGATATGCACCATGCTGATATTTGTTTTCATAAATAAACTTTATCACTTTCATCATTGTGATTATTATTATCACCATCATTGTCAACAACACAGATAAGAGCACTGAAGTCTGTAAAAGAGTAAAATCCTTATTTCAAAATGTTCACAGCACAATGGGATAGGGTAGTGCAATTTTGCAATCCCAGCATTAAGGAGGCTGAAGCAGGAAAATTGTTAGTTGGAGACCAGCTTAGCCTATAGAGGAATACTCTGTCTCCAAAATAACAAAAAATTTAAAAACACATGTAAAATCAAAACAAAACAAAAACATACAGCATATCATGATGCATTTAAAGTGGGGTGGAGTGGTGAGAATAAGGACCCTTGGTCTGTGTTCTCCTTTTCTGTACTTGGTTGTTGACAAAGCTAAAAAAATCTAGCTTGACATTTGTGCAGCCTCCCATATTGAAAAATAAGATACACTCCTCAAAACACAGTCAGTGGTACATTTTAATTTTTTTTTTGATTATCAGAACTGATTATATTCAGCTGTCATACCAGAAAAATGCCAACATCTGCTACTCTGCATTTAATTTTTCTAAAAGGAAAAACTCATCTGTGTGCAGTGTCAGAAACGAAAGTACTGAATAGGAGCTTCTGCAAGGCAAAGCTGACCTTTGCCTCTCTGGCCTGGAGAACCTCTTTAATTGCATAGCCAGCCTATGGTGGCTTATAAATCAGCTTGGGGGATCCTGAAATGAAATCCTTTCATGAATTTAATCAACTGCACAGTACCAACACAAAGATTGGGAGAGTAAATGCCAACTCACTCCTCATCCAGTTCTATTATCTATATTAGAGACAATATAGCCACAGTGAGCATTGATTGCTCATATAATCATTTTGCATGTTTTGAACTCACAGGCACAGCTTCCAGTGAAGAAGAAAACAAAGTGTTAAAATCCCAAGCTTCCCTTGCAGCTAAAAAGTGGATGTGTGATTTAGGTTCTGTCAGTCATGCTGACATGGGTCATTAATTTGAAGACTTAGAAAGAGTGGCAACAGAGGCAGCATGGGTCTGTAGTCTATGGTACTAGTGGAAGTCTGCAGACTGCTGCAGATGTGCGGGGTTATTTTTTAACGGTGATAGTTCCACAAAAAGTTAACTCTGAAGTGTGATCTGAATGTTGTCATTGCTAACTCTTCTAATAGCAAGTGCCTGAATCTTTCCCAAAGATTGTAATACACAAAAGAAATTCATTGCATATTTCCCTACTTGTGTACTAGAGAAGATTCTTTTGTTCACAAAGAAGAGTCCTGAAATACACAGTGGAGTATTCATGAAGAGATCTATTAACTAGGAATGTTTAGTTGAGTTCCTTTCATTTGTATAAGGAAGAGATATTGATTATGAGCTCCTGAAATTAGGGAGGAAGGGAGAGAGACAGTGAGAGAGGGAGGGAGAGAGTAAGTGGGGGGAGGGGAGGGAGAAAGAGAAAGAGGAGAAGGAGGAGGATGAGGAGGATGAAGAGATGAGGAGGAAAAAAGGAGAAAAGACAAGAAAAAAAAAAAGAAACAAGAATATGAATTGCATCTGTAATAAAAACACCCAGAGGCAAATGGCTTTTTTTTATTGTTGTGCTGAATAGGGGTACACTGTGGCATTTACAAAGGTTCTTAAAATATATCATACTTCAATTCACCCCCTCTGCCATTCTCCTTTATTCCCCTTCCCACAACAGTTTCAACAGGTAGCATTTTTCTGTTTACAAACACGTGTACACAGTATTTGAACCATATTTACTACCCCACACCTTTCCACACATACTCCCCCCTCACACTGATATCAATGCCTTGCAGGCAGAACCTGTTCTGCCTCCTGATCTCTGATTTTGTAAAAGAAAAAGAATTGACATTTTCTCTTGTTTAAGAGGGCTACATGGGGAGTTTCCTTATGACACCTCCACGCATATGTGTATTATAGGCCAATTTGGTTCATCTCTTCTATTTATCTTCTTTCTACCTTAGTCCCTTTATTATGGCTGTGTCACCCAGTTTAAAATTCTATATTCATTGTTGTATAGAGAGTACATCAACTATATTTACCTTAACTTAGCATGTTTTCTCTCACATGTGGAATATAGGCCTATTACAAATACAGCAATGCTATGAAAAACAGGTTATGCTAAGGAGAGGTCACATATGAGAGCAGAGGGTAAAAGAAGGAAGTTGAGGCAAATGACTTTGACCTAACTGAATCTGTAGTCTGAAATCGTGTTGCAGGAGTTAATATCTCTCCATCTTTTCACTATTTTTATGACATAGCACTGACGTGAGGCCTCCAGTTGAACGGAGCCCATCTGTACTCTCACCAATGAGCAACTCCAAGAAAATTTAACTTTCACAATAAAACCAACAATTGGGTTCCTTTGTTCTCACCAGTTTCACATTAGCCCCTCTGAGGTAATTCACATCAAGAGAGTAAAAAAATCAGATTGGACAAACTTGAAGCACAATTTCAGAGAAAACTCAAGGATTAAGGGTAGAGAAGTTGTTAGAATTCTATTCCCAGAATAAGAGGAATTTACAATTAAATAGATGTAAAAAAAACTGATGGATTATAGATTTCTTGTTTCTTTTTGATGCAGTCATAATATAACCAGGAACGGACTTGTCCCTGGGCATGAACTCCAAATGGTGCCTTTTTAATGGTTACTAATACTGTGTTTTGCAGCATACTTACGGCTCATACCTGTAATCTTACCAACTTGGGCAGCAGAGATCAGGAAGATCATGGTTTGAAGCCAGCCTGGGCAAATAGTTTGTAAGACCCTATCTCAAAAATACCCAACAAACACAAAAAAGGCCTGGTATAGTAACTCAAGTGGTAGAGAGTGCTAGAGCATCTGCCTAGCAAGTGTGAAGCCCTGAGTTAAAACCCCAGTACCACCAATGTGTGTACACACACACACAGCACACACTTGCCAGATGCTTTTAAATTTGTGATTAAAAAGAAAAAGATTTGAGAAATCTCATTGAAAATAAGAAAACGAGGCACAAGGAGAGGCTGGTCAACGGATGTTGCTTTTTGCAGAACAGCTATCCATATAAGCAGAAATGGTAATTCTAGCTGTCAGAACTTTGTCTATGCTCCTCAGATGTTAGAATGAAAATGAAACCATTACCCTCTTTTGCTTTTCTTCAGGCACTATAAATCCTTTACTCTCCTCCATGAAAATGAGTGCCTATGCTAACAATACTGACTACTAGGAATATATCTATTTATAAGTAACTGTAATTAGCACTAATTACCCTCCTAGGGCTCACAAGGTTAGAGAATTTGTTGTTATTATTAATTTTTTTTATCACAACCAGAAAAACAGAGATATCAGATTTACTCAACAGAGCTTTATGTTTGGAAGCTGAAACTTAAACTTAGATTTATTAAACATGTACATGTGTACAAACACACTCACACTTGTACAGCTGCATACACGGACCTGGGCATATGTTTCAATCAGATATCTTAATTATTCAGAAGGAGAAGGGCTGCCTCAGGTAATCTACCCAACTTACGACACCATAGCACTTACTCTAATTTATACTTTACAAACAAGCCTAAATATATCCTCCCTTGAGCTAAAACAGTAATTCAACTTGTGCTCAGGGAGAAGCTTAAGGTAACATTTTTTTCTGAGGTTAGAAATTATGCCTAATATATGCAGTGTTTCTCTTTTGTAATGCTAATTAAAACAAAGACTGAAGGAGATAACTGATCTAGTTTATATATGCTGAACAACTTCACTGCCCTTTTTATTTTCATGAAACAAAATACCAGATTGGATTTCCTTTGTACAGAGGGCTACATCTTCTTTCGATTTTTACATGTAACAACTTTCAAAAGGAATATTTGAATGTAATATTAATTGTTAGTTGTCAGATTTATTTCCTTGCTATTGAGTTAAGTTCTTTGCATATTTTGGATAGTAATCTGTTATTATATGGAGAGATTGCAAGCATTTTCTCCCATTCCACAGGTTGCCCTTTCACTCTACTATTTCCTTTCTTTTTTTCTCCCCCCAAACCTGCTAATTTCTTTTGCTATACAGAAGCTTTTTGGTGTAACATCTTCCCATTTGTCCACATTTACTTTTGTTTCTTGTGTTTTTGAGGTCATTTTCAAAAATTTATTCCCCTGTCTGTGTCATGGAGCTTTCCCTGTGCATTGTCTTTTCAAGTACTATGTTTAAATGGTTAATCCATTTTGAGTTGTTTTTTTATGTATGATGTATGAAAATTATAGTGTAAGATAATTACCCCTACTCAAGAGACAATCCTTTCCTTCTTGTATACAATTGGCATCTTGTAACTTTATTTAAAACGGGCAAAGCTGAGGAATGGTGTCAAATTCATCCAATCCCAGCATTTTGGAAGTAGAGGCTGGAGGATCAAGAGTTTGAGGCCAGCTTGGGCTATAGTGGACACTGTATTTCAAAAAACCAATAAAGAAAATAAAAGACAAAGAACTTGACTAGACTTTTCTCTAAAGAAGACAGAGGTGTATTAAGAAGTCAACAGGTGTATTAAAATGTTCCACATCACTAATCATCAGGGAAATTGTCATGTGTTATCGCCTTAACCTATTAAATGGTGGTTATCCAAAAGACAAGTGATAATAATTATTAGTTAAGATATGGAGAAGAGTGAACACTTGTACAATGTTAGTAATTTAAATTAGCATAGCCATTATGAAAAACAGTATGAAGTTTCCTCAGAAACTTGAAAATAGAACTACTGTATAACCAAGCATTTCCCCTGCTGGGCATATATCCACATAATATGAAATCAGTATGTCGAACATGTATTGCACTCCCATATTCACTTCAGCATTACCCAAAACAGACATGACATGGAACAACCTAAGTGTCTATCTATGAATAAGAGAGATGAAGAAAATATGGTATGTCTATACAATCAAGTATTATTTCATCACAATAAAGGATGTAATTATATCATTGGTGACAAGATGGATGAACCTGAGGGCATTATGTTAAGTAAAATAAACCAGCACAAAAGGACAAATGCATATCACGTGATTCACAATGTGCAGAATGTTTACTGGGACTGGAAGAGGGCCAGTTAGTGGTTAGGGAAACATTACTCATAGACACAAACTTTTAGTTAGATAGAGGGGATCAGTTCAAGAAATCCTTATACATGATAACGACTGGTGTGTACTACACACTTGAAAACTGCTAATAAACTTGATTTTGTGTTTTCATCACAAAAAATGCTATGTGAAACAAAATATACATATATCTTTAACTTGGCTTAACTTTTCTAGAATGTATACGTTTTTTCAGAACAGGATGTTCCACACCCACTATATGTGTGTGTGTGTTTATATATCACTATATACATAAAAATTTATATATATTGAAACATGAAGAAAGAAATAAGATAAACATGATACTTATGAGAAAACTGTTTTGTGATTAGAGATGTCATTTTTTACGTACTAAAACTCAAGAAGTTGGAGGTTCTCATTATTCTTAAATAATGAGAAAATAAAAAGAAAGTTGAAACAAAAAAATCAAGTTTAATTTAGCATCCTATTGATATTTACACACCATAACAATTTAAATACTCAACAAAATTCTAATTGATGGAGGAAAATGTTTCCTCTATTTTTCACTTACAAAAGGAGCATTACTTTCCTAAGCTTAAGTTAATGAACATTGTCTTCATTTGGAGGAAAAAAGAAGCTAGCCATAGTACTTTTGCTAATTTTGTGACCTTAGGCATATCACTATAATATTCTGATACAACTTTTTGTCCTTTCTGGTAAAGCTGTTTTAAAACTAGATATTACTCTTTGCTTGAAATGCCTCTACTTTCATACTGAGGAATCATTGACATCCCATTGTCACATTATCTCATCTGGATTACTCTGGAAAGTCTGAGATTAAGTAGTATCACCAAGGAAATTACAGAACTTAGTTTACCACCAGTATTATAGATGACACAAATTCTTTTTCTGATAAAGGAAGCAAAATACAGCATCTCTCCTTACAACTATAACATAGGCAGAGCCAACAAGAAGCAGCATGGATGAAAGCAATTCCAAGCATACAGAAGAGAGTGGAAGCCCTTCTTCTCTTCCTGTTGCACAGTGAGGGGAAACTGTGTCATTGTGTTTTGATCTCAGTGATGTTCTGTTTGAAGAAAATTTAAAATTAAGCAGGTTAGCTTTTGCTTATGTTTCTTCAAACTTATCTCTCCCTACATGCCAAAGATTAGAATAGAAAGTGGCGAATTTTGTAGACTTGACCAGTGATAGATATCCTAGAGATTCAAGTTGATGATCTCTTTTTCATATATTCTGTAGAGTAAGCAAGCTAATGGTAAGAGACAACATCCTAAATGATGGTATGTCAGTAGGAGCAATAGTGGAAGAAGTATCAGTGGTGGTAGTGAAAATGGAACTGGAAAAATAAGCACAGAATTGATACTACAGGTATCAGTTGTGAGAAGATAAAATTCAAAATGAATTAGGTGACTTTTCCACACATAAACTCACGACAGCACTGATCATCATGTGGGCAGAGTGGGGACAAAGAAAAGATTCAGTGAATCCAAAGATTAGCACCCTAGCATATACCTGCACAGGAAAAGACCAAGGTGGAAACAAAGCAAGGCTAGAATTTAGTCAAGTAAATAAATTAGTGCTTGAATCAAACCAGAGATTTTTCTCATAGTGGCATGGTATAGAAGAAATATTTGTAGGAAATTCTCCATCCATTCTTACCAGCTTCTCTCATCCCCTTGTGTTAGTCTTTAGCAATATTGCATGCTAACTGCCCACTTCTAAGCCCCAATCATAATTTGTGTGTTCACTCCTGATCCAAGCTATCTCTCTAACTAGAAATTTAGTTGTAGCTATGACATTTTGTACTCTGCTGTCTATGGACAGCAAAAATCTAGGTGCTTTGTTTAAGATATTCTTCATTGTGGACTGAATAGCAGAGAGAATCAGGCTGGAGAGAAGTAAATTCTTGCACAAAAAGAAGCATAGTAAGAATAGGAGAAAAGCCTATGTAATTTCTTGTTTCTATTGAACACCTTACTCTGTCTATATTCCTGAACCTGAATTCTATATCTTTGTAATCTTGTTGGCAATTAAAAAATATAGCTAAATTGGGTTAGTATCTGTAACTCAGCTAGCGTGATTGATTCAAGCAATAAGGTATCTTGTAAATTACATTATCATTCTTATTTTTTAGGAGTAGGCTAAGGATTTGTCAAAAATATTTTCTTATACTTTATAAGAATGTAAATTATGGAACCTTGCCAAGTCTTATAATAGGCAGACATCTGGACTAGGTAAATTACATATAACTATGGAAGATTATATTCTGGAGCATAATCAGATAAGCTTTATACCTTTCAGAATGCTGCTTTACAAAAATTTAGGATGTACTATATTTCATATTATCAAATGCCTCACATCTCTTTACTTCACTGAATATGAATACATTATGAATAGGCAATTAAAAAATTCAACAAAGATGGAGAAACAGCAGTTGACACAATCTATCACCTTGCTCAAGTATAAAATTTAGTTTTAATTACACTAATTAGAAAATAGTCTCTAAAATCGTGCATAATTTTTAACAGGCTTGCAACATAACTTTGTATGTTTCACATTCAGTTATGGAACTGTGAAATTCCCCATTGGTACCATTGCTAATCTATAAGACTTACACTTGTAAACTTACATTAGCTCTTAAAAGCACACACAAACATACACACATACTCACATGCATGATTGTCTTTCTTTATTTAATACACAGGGATTGAAATATGAGTATCAATGAAGACTCTGCCAATTTGTGTCTACTTTGTAATGTACCAGAGTCCCCTAAACAGTTTCTTGTTATTTCAAAAATGTCATTTATGCTTTCAGTATGACTAGTTATTGACTTTATGCCAGTACTCTTCCCATTGTAGATTACACCATCATACAAGATGTTGAGAATCATCAACCATACTTTTTGTTGAAGCTGTCATGTCACCATCAGTGGAGATATGACTAACAAAATTATATTAATTAAACTTAGAAAAATGAAAAACATATTATTTAGTCAGAATGACTTATGATATACATATCTATTAGCTAAAATCTGCCATATTTATTTATAAAGTATATAATGTATATATTTTAGCTAATAAATTTATATAGTGTAAATATATTATTTATAATATACTATATGTTTTCTATATATTTCAGCCAATTTTGTTTGTATCTTCAAGATGGACTTAAAATATGTAAGTTATAGAACATACGCAGAATTTATTCTAAGGCAGTGCATCTCAATTTAGTGAGAAATTTTCCCATAATAAGCATATGAAAAACTTTCAAGACACTTTTTTTTTTCAGTACTGGGGTTTGAACTCAGAGCCCACGCCTTGAACATCTCTACCAGATCTTTTTTTGTGAAGGGATTTTCGAGATATTATCTTATGAACTATTTGCCTGGGCTAGCTTCGAACGATGATCCTCCTGATCTCTGCCTCTTGAGTTGCTAGGATTACAGGTGTGAGCTATTGATGCCCAGGTCAAGACAGAGTAAAAGAGTGCAACTGGTGTCTGAGGTTACTGCTAAACAACCTAAAATCCATAGGATCACTGTATACAGCAAAGAAATCTTCCTAAAATGCTAAAAGTGCTGCTGAGTTTGTGGAAGCTCTGCAGTAGTGGTCACCTGTACACCCTAAATAAGTAGTTTCTGCTGTTTTGCCTGATGACTGAGGGAGATCAAGACATCATAGAAAACTCATGAATAAGAAACCTAATGTTCATTTCAGATATGAGCATATTAGAGACACAAGGTAATTCCAAATTCAGTAAATAGCCTTTTGATCAAGTTGTTTCTCTCATGGTCAGATTTTTCTACACTATCCCAAAATGAGAAGCAATTTTTTCTTTAAATTTGTTGATGGTTATTGAAAATTCCAAGCAATAAATTAAGAATAGCTAATAATGTCGATCTGAATTCAGTAATGACATTCATAGGCTCTTTCCAAAGCTTGGATATTGTTTGATTCCCCCAAATTTCCTTTGTTGGGATCTTGGTCCTGAAGTATGACCATGTTGAGAAGGGAGATTTTTAAGAAGTGGAACCTCGTGGAAGGTCTGTAGGTTTTTGGGAGCATGTCCTTGGAAGGAATTATGGAGCACCAATCTTTCTCTGGTTTGTTGTTTGGTACATCATCTCTTCCTCCCACATGTGTTCCTGGTATCACCATCTGCCCTGTGATAAGGCAGCCAACTGTCTCCAGAACCCATACAATGTGGTTTGGAATTTCAACTTTGAAAACTGTTACTGTGAACTAAATAAAAGAATAAAAGAGATTTCTTTTCATTATAAGATTAGCCCACCTGAGGTATTTCTTTCTAGAAAAGAAAATATGACAAACAATAAAATGACATAGATTGGCAAAGGCTGATTTTTGTTAGTTAGGTAACTTGAGATCTCTTAGATGTAAAAATAGGTAATTTCACTCTAGTTTTGCATATGGAAATTAAGTATTTCATATGTGTTAGCAGGCAGGAACTGAACGCTTCCTGAAAGTGAAGCAATTTAATTGTGCAGCATTGAACTGTCATGACTCCATGCAAGGAAGCATAATGTTCACTTGAACAGGAATTACCTCTGCCCATTAAACGTGAAACCATAAACCTTCACAAGAGATGGTGTCAGAGAAAATGCCTTTTGTGATGGAGAAGGTGACACTTCAAGAGGAATGTCTCAGAACACAAAAGAGATACAGCATAGTGAAGTATTTCCTTTCCTAATAAGTAAAATAGGCGACTAGTATGTGACAAAACTTATGGGAAGTAAGCAAAATCTCCATGTTAATCAATTGACAATGATTGTATTTGAAGGAAACCTTACATTAATATTGGTCACTTCCTTGTTTAATTATACAATTTTCAACCACTTCTGATGCTCATAAAATATAAGAAAAGAATGTTTAAATACAGAAGAGAAACTATGAACAGTTTGATAAAAGTGGTAATTGGGTCAATAAGAAGCACAATTATTTTCTTCATTTATATGAAAATTTTCTGATTCAAACTTCTGTCATCTCTTTCCAAAATTTGTGAATAACATGACCATGAATTATCTATCTCCTTCTCTGTCTCTGTCTCTCCATATATATATATTCATATATATTTGAAATAATACATAAAACAAGAAACACAATTTTTAATTTAATGTATGCATTTATGAAAAGATTCATATGTACAAAGAAGAAATAGTGTCACCCAAATTCATTATTGTAATAAAGTATGTATGTTTCTATTTTTTCTGCATCTTCTAAATCACTATTATACTTGTAACTGATTTATTTAATTCTAATCATATACAAATTTTATTCTCTTATAATCTAATATTTTATTTTGCTTTATAATAACCATTATTATGGTTTTTATGACCATATACTTTTCAATACAAATAATTTATCACAATTTATTAATATAAATAATGTATCAGGGAAATCTTGTTTATAACTTTTTCAGTTTACTTTTGGATTAAGATGCTCAAACAATGAGCAATTGGGAAATTTCGAAGAGTTCTCCAAAAGCAAAACAAAATTATGTACCTTATTTTTTTCTGGCATCATAAACATAACTAAATTGATCTCCAGAAAATGTAACAGATAACACAAGATCCTCATAATACATGAGGATATGTTTTACAACATCCTCATTTATCTCTCCCATTACATTTATCAGTAATTTTAATCCATGTAGAGTGATGCATTTCACCTTATTTATTAAACTGGAGTTTTGAAAGTAAGACTGATGCTTGGATCCATATTAAAATGTTCATCCTGGTACACAGGATTCTGTATTGCCACAGTCTTTGGTATGCAATTCTTCACCAGGTATCTGAAGAGCACTTTTGTTCACAACTCAGTGCTACACATACAGGGAGGGGAGAAGCATATCATCTCTGCTTCCATTATTTTGTAACTTGTAGGGAAAACAAGTTATGTGTTCAAGTGATATGATTAATGTGAAACCTGATAAATGACAAGAAAGATATTACAGCAAAGAAATTTCATCAATGAAGTAAAACAAAGAGAGCCTTCAGGAAGTTTAACAGTTCATTTGGGTTTGTGAAGAAAAAAACAACTTTGGAAAACAGAGGGCATTCAAGGTGGAGGAAGCCAAGCAATTGTTTAAAGACAGAAACCACAGAGAACAGGTTTCCCATGACAGTTGAGGGCTGTGTGCTCTCAAAAAGTAGAGTTTAAATGTGTGAGTACATTCAAAAAGGATTTCTTTCTTTATTTTTGAGTGATCCAAAGGATGTCAGTAGTTTACAGGGCCACCAAAAGAACTACTTTTCTTGTTGATATTGTCTGTTTGTTTAAGTTCTAAGCTTAGAACAATTAGCAAGAGAAGGGGAAAGTAGTTCACTTTTACAGTAAGAAAACTGAGATACATGTCACAATGAAACAGCCTGTGTAGCTCTTAAACATTCAAAAATGTTATTTCAAAAAGGGGGAACAGGAAAGAAAAACAGGCCCTGTGTGGGGACTGGTACCGGTGAGAGGGAAGAGGATGTAAGGAAAGGGTGTAAGGGGGTGGAAATACTGTGCACTCATGTATGAAAGTGGAAACATGAGACTTGTGGAACTATTGCAAGAATGGGGAGAAGAGAGATAAAGGAGAATGACGGAGGGGTGAATTCAACTATGAAATACTGTAAAAACTTTTGTAAATGTGGCAATGTACCCCCCAGTAAAATAATAGTAGGATAATAAAAAAATTTAAAAAAAAAGAAAATTGAGAATTTTCAAAGATGGTGTACATTCGCCCAGTGTATCTATCCAGTTTATAAACTAACCAGGGGTAAAGTTGTTGCAGAAATGTCAAGAATTTTGAGATATATTTTTAATGTTATTATCATTATTATTACTTTGGTTTTCTTGAGGTAGTCTCACTGTAAAGCTCAAGATGGTCTCAAATTCACTATCCTCCTGCTTCACCTGGGATTACAGGTGTGTTCCACCGCACATGGCTTAATCTGAATAATGAAGACACAAAATAAAACTCATCTGTATAGAAATGGTGTTTTATGCATAATAACTGTATTTTTACTTTATCTGTTTTTTTCAAAGTACACCTTTTTCTCCCCTAAAGTAAACTTTCTGAGATAGCAATTGTACTTAAGTCCCATGAAGGGGAAATATGAAGAAAAGTTTAATGCACTAAGATCATAATAATTAAATGACTTCTTCAAGATCCCACTAATAGAAGTTGTGACTTTTGGAAATTTACCTCTTAATTCCACTCATGTCTTCACCAATGCACAAAATTACTTAGAAGATAGGGGTTACATATAGGAGGCTCTAACATACCTGAAAAGTCATTTTAGTGGCATTTCTTTATTTATTTAATTTTTAAAGAAGTTTTAATAAGTTTTTTCCTCTGATTTTTGTTTTTTTTTTTTTAGGTTGAGAAATAATAATTACATGTATTTGTTGAACAATGTTACATTTCAATAAATGTTCATTTTATAATGATCAAATCAGGCTAGTTCATATTTCTAGTACCTCAAATATCTATCATTCCTTTGTCATGAGAAAATTTAAGATTTTTTTTAGCTATTTTGACAACCCATTCCCATTTTGTACATCTTTGTTCACCTTACCTAACTTCTTTTCCTGTGTTTTTCTTCTTCTGTATTTTCTTTCCCTCCCTCCCTTCCTTCCTTCCTTCCTTCCTTCCTTCCTTCCTTCCGTCCTTCCTTCCTTCCTTCCTTCCTTCCTCCTTCCATCCCTGTCTTCCTCTCTCCCTCTCTTCTGGCAGTTTCAAAAAAGAGTCTGTAAAATTTGTTATTTAACCACAGTACATAGTTAAACCACTTAGCATGCAATATTTCCTCTGAATACATTTTTTTAAAAAATGATTGCTGTGTTTGGTGGGCGTACATTATAACATTTACAAAAGTTTTTATATACATCAAACCTATCATACTTGAATCCACCCCCTCCATCATTCTCCTGTACCCTCTTTCCACCCCCTTCTCTTAATACATTTTTAAGTATAGTTAACTATAGGTATGCTGATCACCACCATTCCATGCTGTTTCTGAGACTTTAACTGCTTTAGGTATCTCATGCAAGTGGAATCATGCAGCATTTTTCCTCCTGTGAGTGGCTTATTCCACGCACCATAAAGTCCTCAGGATTCAACCATATTGTCTTTTTAAATGATGAATTTTATTTCATTGTATTTCTCTCTCTCTCTCTCTCTCTCTCTCTCTACATATACATATACATATATACATGTGCATATATACGTATATACACATACATTCTCTTTATTCATGCATTGCTGGACATTTAGAAAAATATGCTACATTTATTACAACAGTTGTTACTATGTAAATATACATCTTTTACGTGGTTCTGGGATTTGAAGTTAGGGCTCACGCTTGCTAATCAGTAGTTCTACCACCTAATGCACTCTCCAGTCCAATATCCATCTTTTTAAATAACTTACATTTTACTCTTCTTTCCCTTCTTTGTTCAACTACCATACAGTGTGGCAATTGATGATTTAAATGTCCTAAAGTAGGTCTAATGTTGTAATATGTTAGTCCCAAAACAAATATTTCCCCTCAAGTTATAGGATCTGCAACTGACATGACATATCTCTTCATACTTTACATGTAAAATACATTCCAGTTGTGTGTGTGTGTGTGTGTGTGTGTGTGTGTATCTAAAGTACTGCATGAGGAAAAATGAGAAAGGAGAAGATCTGAAACCACTTAAGAATATGATAGAAACATAATTACTAATTCCTAAAGTGTCTCAAATGTAATAAAGAGAATTTGTCTCTCGACAATTTAATGATGTAAAATAGAATTGTGATTTGAAGATGGAAAATTAGGATTTTATAAGAATACTGTATAATTTTGATCATCATTTGGCTCTAAGATGAATCCACAAGGTCTTTATCAGTCTGGGACAGACAAACATTTATATTTTGATGATATGCTAAGACATTGAGTTTTTACACTGATAACTGTCAATACCTGACATAAGTTGTAAAAGGTAATTCAATGTATTTTATTGTTTTATCTATGGTTTCTTATCACATTTCTTTTGTGAAGTTTCTTAAAGGAGAAAATAACTATTCTGCATGCTTTAAAATAAATATTGTTCAGTAAGTCTGTCAAAATTTATTTGAAAATCTTGGTAGAAGAGCTAAACTTCTTTTTCCCACTTGTAAGGGTGCTGGTGATAGAAGAAAAAGTGAATTTCACTTAGGTTCCCCCATGTGCACACACACAAACAAACATGGACCAAGTAATAAGGTTTTATGTAAGAATATGAAGTAGAAGCAACATTGATTACTGCTCTTAGTCACTCTGATAAAATGAGTGTGGACAAATCAGGTCCCAGGTATGAGCTGCACATACATAGATGAAAAGTTTAACATCACAGAAATAAGAATAATTCCTTAAAGTCATATTACGGAGAACAACTTGCCCATGTTTATACTGTCCTTTTCTGGTATATCAATAAATGTCCCATGACTTAGAAATGTCCCTCATTTCTGGGAAAATGAGGACAGTTAGCCTTATCATTCCCACAATAACGTATTATGGAAAACTTATGAAAAGATCTAAAAACAGAAATAACCTCTTATATGTATCCTGCTTTACATTTTAAATAAAGAGCATACATGAATATGTTTTTTAACTCTTACAGTAGCACAACATACAGATTATCATCTCAGAATAAGGGATGAGAAAATTTTGATGACTACACCAACCTGGTACAGTTAATAGAGCCAGTTTACAAATGTTGGTACCTTCGACTACATGAAAAAATACATTCAACTTTGGCTGGGTCCATCGAATTACAAGACAGATCCAGACAATGTAATAGTCTCTTGTGTCTAAAAAGGAGAATAAAATTTTAAAAGCTGGCATTTTAGATCTCATATTTGAAGGGAAAAATCTAACTTGAAATGTAGTTTCATCTCATGATGACAGGAATAGGGAAAAGGTGAGAGGTTTTAGTCAGAGAAACTCTGAGCTTAATTATTCTTGTCTTCCAAATCTCAAAAGTTTAAAGGAGAACAAAAACCATGACATCTGAGTATCCTGGGAGAAGTTATATCTACGGCTGAGGAATAATGTATTTTAGAAGAGAAATGGAGAAAAGTAAATGTTTACATGGAAAAAAAATGACCTGGTGGTTAAAACATAAAAATAACAACCAGAAATTGGTTCAAGCGCCTGTTAGGATACTCACTAAGTATGTGGTCTTGTGCATATTTCTTAAGCAGTTTGAGTTTGATATGTTAAGTTTTTGTACATTTTTAAATTTGAAATAAAGTGCAGTAATTTTTTGGTATTCATGAGTGTTCATTCCCCCTGTAGATATGCAGAGGCTCATGTCCCTTATGTAAAATGATACCATATTTTCACATAACTTTTGGATATCTTCCTTTATATTTCAAATTATCTCTGGATTAGTTATGACATCTAGTACAATGTAAATGCCATATAAATAGTTTTTATACTATGCTGTTTAAGGAATAAGATTGAGCATTTTTTGTACCTGCTCAGTGCAAAATGTAAATTTTTCCCAATATTTTCCATCTTTAGTTGTTTGAATCCTCAGCTGCAGAACCCATAAACATGGAAAGCCAAATATATAATAAAAAATATCTGAGGCAGAACCTCTAAGAATATATCAAACTGATTCACAAAATGTAGAATAATGTGCCTGGCATTTGGTAGTGCTTAAAAAACAACAACCAGTAGTTCTTATTTTTATGTTAAGACAGATGTCAATTTTGCTTAAAATTCAATATAAACACATAAATGTGTGCTTGTGTACATATACATATATACTGATTTAGAATAATATAGAAAAAATGATTATTATTTATAATGGCTGTACTATTCATTTTCTTGTTATTTGAGAGAGGCAGAAAGATGCATGCAAATTAATATTTCCTTTGAAAAAGAGTATTTTTAAAAACAATGTGACATTTCAAATAATAGCAGATAGGAGTCAAATATTTGTGGCAAAACTTGTGGGCCTCAGCAATATTTTCTTTTGAAGGTAGCATGTAAATATTCAGTGAGTTTAATTAATATTTACATATTTATTTAATTGAGAGATTTGCCTATTGACTCAGCTTTAGGCAAAGCCAAGTCAAAATCTGATGTGATTTCTGATGGGTGTCTCTTCCTGTAGCCTACAGGGGCCTAATTTACTTGATCAACCCCCAGATTTCAATGACCACTGCCTGTCCTTGCATAAGTCAGTTTCTCCCTTGGAATCTCAATTTCCTGTGTGACAATTAGAGTCAAATGACTTTCACAGATTCAGCTATGCCATTTTGTTTTGTTTTATATTTTTATGGGGGAACACATTTCAAATCCTCATACAATCAAATAGAAGAATTCTACTGGGTTGCTTAATATCTATCACATTTCTATTACTGTTATTTACATAACAGTAACAATAACAATATGTAAATAGGTAGGTGGCCCTGGGTAGAGATGGAGGCAAAGAGAATAATAAAGGTCTTATTAAATATGGAAAGTAAAATTGGCTGCTTAAAAGGCATCATAATGCTCTGCACAAGGCTCTCTCCTTATTGGGAGCAGAATATGACCTTCCATGAGTTACTAAAACACCTACTTCAAAATATCAAATCCATAGAAAAGCATAATTTTTATTCTACTAGAACCTTCTTAAAATGTATTTTAAGCCCCAAGGAATTGAGATTGTCACAAAGATGGAGGAGTGCAGACAGGCCAAAAGTACAAAGAAATAAAGCTGACTTGGCCAAGATGAAAGATGGTGATTTGAACAGGATTTACTGAAATTTGGACTAAAGTTCTTTCACCATGCTGTGCAAGTCTAGCTCTTCTTGTCTTCACGTGAACACATACAGATGCATAGAAAATTTGCTGAGCAAGGCATATTTCAGGGTGTCTATCATGCTCCAAACATTGTGCTAGAAAGATCTAGAAAATTGGTGGGAAAAGCAAAGAAGCCAACAAGCACTATTGTACTAATCTATTGTGCAAACTAGGGGAATTGTAAAGAATTTGGAAGTTGGAAAAGAAAAATGAGTTGCAATGAGTAAGAGGTTTCGTGCATATGTTGCTTTATGTTGTTAAGTGAAAGAAAAGATCCATGCTAGTCCACCCAGGTAATTTGTTGGATTCCTAGTCTGAACCATTCTACCTGGTTGCTTAATTTCTATCACTTTTCTATTACTGTTACTTACAGAACAGTAACAATAACAATATGTAAATAAATGAAGAAGTAAATAAGTAAATAGGTAAATAAAGAAATAAATAAATAGCCAAGGACCAATGCCTGGATTATAGCCAGTTGAGGCTACAAAACAAGGTCTGTCTTAAATAAAACGAAAAAAGGAATTTTTTTGAAGTTTCTTGTGATCTTATGGTCTTGTATCAATCTGACATTTTAGATATTGTTCCTAGGCAAGTTTTTACCAAGGTGAATAAAGAGCCACAGTACATAAATACCTGTGTTTTGCATTTCTACCAATTTATTTATTTATTTATTTATTTTTAATTTTTATTTTTATTTTTTATTTTTTCATTTTTCTTTTATTATTCATATGTGCATACAAGGCTTGGTTCATTTCTCCCCCCTGCCCCCACCCCCTCCCTTACCACCCACTCCACCCCCTCCCACTCCCCCCCTCAATACCCAGCAGAAACTATTTTGCCCTTATCTCTAATTTTGTTGTAGAGAGAGTATAAGCAATAATAGGAAGGAACAAGGGGTTTTGCTGGTTGAGATAAGGATACTGAATAATCAAAATGATCTTTCTTAGAGTTTGATGTCCCCACTCCAGAGGAGCTAATACAGAAACCTTAAAGTGACAGAGGTTGTCATGAGAAGGGGATCAGTAACCAGTGTAAAATCAGTTAGAGATGAATTAACATGGTTCATAACACATGTGTACATGAAAGCTATGCTAGGAATATTTCTGTATAGCTATCCTCAACTCAACTAGCAAAAATGCTTTGTCTTCCTTATTAGTCTGTGACTTTTCTTCAACAAAATTAAAGAAAAAGGCAGAACAGGACCTGCCTGGAACTGAACAGGGGAGGGGGCAGAGGATAGGGTGGGGAGCAGGGGGGAGAAATGACCCAAACAATGTATGTACATGTGAATAAATGAATAATTAAAAAATGCAAATATCTGTTTATTTAAAAACTTATAAAAACAATAAACTGTGAACAATAAAAAACAAAAACAAAAACAGAACAAAATGATCTTTCTTAAGACACTTTTTTTTTTTTTTAATTTTTTTTCTTTTATTATTCATATGTGCATACAAGGCTTGGTTCATTTCTCCCCCCTGCCCCCACCCCCTCCCTTACCACCCACTCCACCCCCTCCCGCTCCCCCCCGCTCAATACCCAGCAGAAACTATTTTGCCCTTATCTCTAATTTTGTTGTAGAGAGTATAAGCAATAATAGGAAGGAACAAGGGTTTTTGCTGGTTGAGATAAGGATAGCTATACAGGGCATTGACTCACATTGATTTCCTGTGCGTGGGTGTTACCTTCTAGGTTAATTCTTTTTGATCTAACCTTTTCTCTAGTACCTGTTCCCCTTTTCCTATTGGCCTCAGTTGCTTTTAAGGTATCTGCTTTAGTTTCTCTGCATTAAGGGCAACAAATGCTAGCTAGTTTTTTAGGTGTCTTACCTATCCTCACCCCTCTTTTCCTTGACATGCTTGTGTTTCCCAGAAGTCTGTCTATGATTTGAGTCAATTGATTATTGACACTGACTATCTATCTCCATTTCTGCAACAGGGATCTGATGTAAGCAGAGGCCAGTTAGAAGAAAGTCACTTTCATTACAGTGGATAATTATAATTTTGGATATAATTGTCTCCATTGGGACCTCATGAAAATGTAAAGTAATGGAAATATTAAAAGGCTATTGGGAAAAAGACTATGAGTGCTTTTTATTAATTGAGATGATTTTAATACAGGGAATTCTATAATAAAAGAAAATATCTCTTTGTATTAAATATCTATGGAAGAATAATTTTATCCTGCCTTTCTTTTACTCATTTACGTTAAATGTTTAATTACGGTCCAGTAATTTAACTCATAAAAGATACAAATATTGTCAAGAAATTATAATTCACTTAACATATATGAACATGTATGTGTTTGTATCTATGGGTATTCCTCTATACTTCTGTACACATGCCTCCTTCTATAATTGTAACATAGGGAATAAGTGACTTTTAGTGTCAATTGTAGGTAACCTGTGTGAAGTGTATTCTGTATCATAATATATGGTCACTTTGCTCATTCAACTGACTCCAATAATCTGTGACAAATATAAATCAATATGGTAATCTTACAGGTAAAGAAAATGAGGCTTAGGAGATAAGGGACCTGAACAGGGTCATATAGTTAGCAAAGAACAGAATAACAAAAGAATGATTTGAAGCTGAGTTTGCAAGATTTCAAAATCCATATTCCTTTCCTAAAAGTGCAAGAGTGCTATGTTCATCAGAGGCTAAATACTATTGGGGGGAGGAAAAAAGAGATGAATAAATCAACTGTTCTCCTTCCACTATGGAAAAAACTTATCTTGTCCACTATCCTTGTAGAATTGTCATTTTGATGTTTTATCCATAAATACTCATCTCCAAACAGAATCAGAGTCTTTAAATTATATCTTATTTCAAAATTAGTGTTATTGTGTGTTTTAGTAGTAGCAGGTGCAAAAGTGGGTGACTCCTCACAATAATATTCAGATACCATGATAACTTTGCTACACCTTCTTGATAGATAGACAGATGTAAACTGGGAAGTGAGTTAGCACACCCTACTTAATCATGAGATTTCAAATCTCCTAGCTGACTTTCAGGACACAGCAGCTTCTAGTGGTTCTCACAAACAGAACAGTGATCCTGAATGTTATAAATAGGTTGTTTGGTCAAAATATTGACAACCTAATTGAAAAATATATATCCTACTGTTTTGCTCTTTGCTAGCCAGTGAAATGAGACAGAAACTCCAAGGAATCACAGAAAGCTTCATATGACCTGCCACTTTGACTTATGTAACTGCACTACTCCTGTGAATGAAAGACCTTGTTTATTTTTAGTCTCTTATTTTTCCCTATCAACTTGGGCTATGAAGCAACTGTAAACAACAAATCTTGAGAAGACAAAAAAGTTGTTAGACCTTTCCCACCTTAAGTCTTCATCTGAGTTCATCTTACACAAAGAAGGGAGTTGTTAATGCTTCTTTACTTCACCCCATATTCACTCAACATAACACAAAACATTTTTAGGGGTAGGGATAAAATATTTAAACAATTAAAGAAAATTGAGATTATTTAGGGGAATAGGACTTGAGAAGTATCCCTTAAACTCAGCCATCCTGATTTATTAATGATTAATCACCTTCATGTATGTTTTTAAAAAATGGAATCCATTGACTTGACTATTTTGTCTTGTGATCATTGAACATGGAATGAACACTGTTTTGGGCAAGGTTCTGGGAGAGATTCAAATCCAAAAGAAAATGATAGACATAATACTCAATGAGTACCCAAAAGACTTTGCTACTCAAAGGGGAGTCCATGGATGAGCAGCATAAATCTACTACTTAAATTTCCTAAATGATCAGTTTTTTCATATTGACTACAGATAAGTTATATTTAAATAAGATTTTTTAAAATTTCATTTTATCATTTTTACATCTACTTACATGTGTATATATTGTTTTGGCCTCCTTCCTCTTCCACCTCTGCCTCTGGGCAGGACCTGTTCTGTCCCCCCTCCCTTGTTTTTTAATTTCTTTTTCATTTATTCCATGTGCATACATTGTTTGGGCCATTTCTACCCAAACCTCCCACACCCTTCCCCTCCTGGCTTCCAGTCAGAACCTGTTCTGCCCTTTACTCTAATTTTATTGAAGAGAAGACATAAGCAATAATAAGAAAGGCAAAGCGTTTTTGCTAGTTGAGATAAGGATAGCTATACAGAGATTCCTAGCATTGCTTTCATGCACAAGTGTGTTACAACCCAAATTGGTTCATCTCTACCTGACCTTTTCCCTAGTTCCTGATCCCCTTCCCATATTGACCTATGTTGCTTTAACATTGCTGCATTAGCTCCTCTGCAGTGGAGACATCAAACACGTTCATGTTTTGGGTTTCCTACCTATCCACATTCATCCCATATGTGCTCTCCCCTTGTCATGTGCTGCATTTGCCCTAGATCTAAAGTCCGCATATGAAGGAGAACATATGATTTTTGGTCTTCTGAGCCTGACTAACCTTGTTCAGAATGATGTTCACCAGTTCCATCCATTTACTTGAGAATAATAAGATTTCATTCCTCTTCATGGCTGAGTAAAAGTCCATTGTATATAAGTACCACATTTTCTTAATCCACTCATCTGTAGTGGGGCATCTTGGCTGTTTCCATAACTTGGCTATTGTGAATAGTGCTGTAATAAACATGGGTGTGCAGGTACCTCTGGAGTAACCTGTGTCACATTCCTTTGGATATATCCCCATTAGTGGGATTGCTGGATCATATGGAAGATCTATGTTTAGATTTTTAAGAAGCCTCCAAATTTTTTTCCAGAGTGGTTGCACCAGCTTGCATTCCCACCAGCAGTATATGAAGGTTCCTTTTTCCCCACATCCTCACCAACACCTGTTGATGGTGGTGTTTTTGATGATGGCTATTCTAACAGGGGTGAAGTAGAATATTAGTGTGGTATTGATTTGCATTTCCTTTATGGCTAGAGATAGTGAGCATTTTCTCATGTGTTTTTTTGCCTTTCAGATTTCTTCTTTTGAGAAAGTTCTGTTTAGTTCAGTTGTCCATTTCTTTATTGGTTCATTGATTTTGGGAGGGTTTAATTTTTAAAGTTTCCTGTATTTTTTGGTTATCAGTCCTTTGTCTGATATATAGCTGGCAAATATTTTCTCCCACTCTGTGGGTGTTCTCTTCAGTTTGAAGATCATTTCTTTTGTTGTGCAGAAGCTTTTTAATTTTATGAAGTCCCATTTGTCCATCGTTTCTCTTAGTTGCTGAGCTACTTGGGTTCTATTGAGGAAGTTTACCCATACCTATTAGTTCCAGAGTATTCCTTGCTCTTTCCTGTACTAACTTCGGAGTTTCAGATCTGATATTAAGGTCCTCGATACATTTTTAGTTGATACTAGTATAGGGTGATAAACCTGGATCTAATTTTAGTTTTTTGCAGACAATCATTTTTCCCAGCAACATTTGTTGAAGAGGGTGTCTTTTCTCCATCATATGTTTTTGGAAACTTTTTCAAAAATAAGATGAGCATAGTTGTATGAATGCATATCCAGGTCCTCTATTATCTTCTACTGTTATTCATGTCTGTTTTTGTGCCAGTACCATGCTATTTTTATTGCGATGGCTTTGTAATATAGTTAGAAGTCAGGTATTGTGATACCTCCACCAAGGTTCTTTTTGCTGAGTACTGTCTTGGCTATTCACAGTCTCTTGTGTTTCCAAATGAACTTTAGGGTAGATTTTTCAATCTCTGTGATGAATGTCATTGGGATTATGATGGGAATTGCATTAAATATGTAGATTGCTTTTGGTAGTACAGACATTTTTACTATGTTGATTCTACCAATCCATGAGTGTGGGAGATCTTTCCATCTTATAGTCTTCCTTGATCTCTTTCTTCAGGGGTTTGTAGTTCTCCTTGTAGAGGTTATTCACATCCTTTTTTAAGTTTACTCCTAGGTATTTGATTTTTTTTGAGGCTATTGTAAATGGAAATGTTTCCATACAGTTTTTCCCAGTTTGTTCATTATTGGTGTATAGAAAAGCTAATGATTTTCTGTAAGTTGATTTTGTATCCTGCCAACTTGCTATAGTTTATGGTGTTTAGTAGTTTTTGGGTACAGTTTTTTGGGTCTTTAAGGTATAGGATCATATCATCTGCAAATAAGGATATTTTGACAGTTTCTTTACCTATTTGTATTCCTTTCATTTCTTCTTTTTGCCTAATTGCTCTGGCTAGAAATTCCAGTACTATCTTGAATAGGAGTGGAGATAATGGGCACCCTTGTCTCATTCCTAATTCTAGGGGAAATGGTTTCAGTTTTTGACCATTAAGTATCATGTTGACTGAAAGGTTGTCACATATAGCCTTTACAATGTTGAGGTACTTTCTTTCTGTTCTTAATTTTCTTAGAGCTTTTATCATGAAATGGTGTTGGATCTTGTTAAAGGCTTTTTCTGTATCTATTGAGATTATCAAGTGGTTTTTGTCTTTGCTTCTATTAATGTGCTGTATTACGTTTGTAGATTTGTGTATGTTGAAACAAGCCTACATCCCTGGGATGAAGCCGACTTGTTCTTGGTGAATGATCTTTCTGATGTGTTGTTGGATTCTGTTTGCCATTATTTTATTGAGGATTTTTGCATCAATGTTCATTAAGGAGATTGGCCTATAGTTTTCCTTTTTGGAGGTATCTTTTTATGGTTTTGGGAAGAGTGTATGTAATACTGGCTTCATAAAATGAGTTAGGCAGTGTTCCTTCCCTTTGTATTTCATGGAACAGTTTAAAGAGGGTTAGTATTAATTTTTGTTTAAAGGTCTGATAGAATTCAGCAGAGAATCCATCAGGTCCTGGTCTTTTCTTTTTTGGGAGACTCTTTATTGCTGCTTCAATTTCATTTTGTGTTATAGATCTACTCAGGTGATTAATATCTTGGTTCAGTTTTAGATGGTTGTAAGTATATAGAAATCTGTCCGTTTCTTCAAGATTTTCAAATTTATTAGAATATAGGATCTCAAATTAGTCTATGATGATTTCCTGGATTTCCTCAGTGATTGCTATTATCTCCCCTTTTGCATTTCTGATTTTATTGATTAAGAATTTTTTCTTTCCTCATTTTAGTCAGGTTTGCCAGGGGTCTGTCAATCTTACTTATTTTTTCAAAGAATCAACTTTTTGTTTCATTGATTCTTTGTATTTTTTTGTTTGTTTCTATTTCATTAATTTTGGCCCTTATTTTTTTATTTTTCTCCTTCTGCTTCTTTTGGGATTTGCTTGTTCTTGTTTTTTTAGGAGTTTGAGATGTAGCATCAGGTCATTGATTTGAGATCTTTCTGACCATTTAATATATGCACTCATGGCTATAAACTTTCCTCTTAGAACTGCTTTTGCTGTGTCCCATAGATTCTGGTTGGTCGTGTTTTCATTTTCATTAACTTCAAGGAAACTTTTAATTTCTTCTTTTATTTCATTAATGACCCATTGATCAATGAGCAATGTATTTTTCAGCTTCCAATTGTTTGCATGTTTTATACTGTTGTTTTTTTTTTGTTGATTTCTAGTTTTAATGCATTGTTATCATATAGAATGCATGGGATTATTTCTATTTTCTTATATTTGCTGAGGTTTGCTTTGTGCCCTAATATATGATCAATTTTGGAGAAGGTTCTATGGGCTGCTGAGAAAAATGAATATTGTTCAAAAGTTGGATGAAATATTCTGTAGACATCAGCTAAGTCCTTTTGATCTATTGTATGATTTAGTTCTAGAATTTTTGTATTGATTTTTTGTTTGGATGATCTATCTATTGGTGATATAGGGGTATTAAAGTCTCCTACTTCCACTGTGTTGGAGTCTATATATGTTTTTAGGTCTTTCAGGGTATGTTTGATGAAATTGGATGCCTTGATGTTGGGTGCATAAAGGTTAATAATTGTTATTTCGTTTTGGTTTATTTCCCCTTTTATTAGTATGGGATGTCCTTATTTATCTTGTTTGATCAATGTAAGTTTGAATTCTACGTTGTCTAAGATAAGTATTTCTGCTTTTGCCTGTTTTTGGGGGCCATTTGCTTGGTAAATCTTCACCCAGCCTTTCACCTTAAGCCAGTGCTTGTTTCTGTTGATGAGATGGGTCTCCTGTAAGCAACAATTTATTGAATCTTCCTTTTTAATCCAGTTTGTCAATCAGTGTCTTTTGATTGGGGAGATAAGTCTGTTAACATTCAATGTTAGTGTTGATATGTATGTGGTGATTCCTGTCATTTAGTTGTCTGAGGGGTGGGCATTATAAAATCCTTTTTACATGAGCAAATGAATGTTTAGCCAGTTTAACAAAATTATCTAAATTTAACAAAGCTAGAGAATAACATAACTAGGATTAAAAATAATAGTCCAAATGTTTTGACATCCAAATGTGTTGTCATACTGGGTAGTTACTGAAGAAGTGTAGTCAATTCTTTCATCCAGAAGTGGTTTCTCTTAATTTAACGAACATTGGATAAAAAACAATTGAAAAATCTGTAGTGAGCAAGCACAGGCATTTTTTCCCGTCACTATTTCCTGAATAATATAGTGCATGAGACTATTTTACAATATTTATGTTGGCATAGATATGATAAATATTCTGGAAATAATTTAAAGTAGATAGGATGGATATAGATCATATGCAAAAATTTTACCTTTTTATATAAGTGACTTAAGCATCTACAGGTTTTGATATCTGAAGAGGGTGTTAGAATCAATCCCTTGTGTATATGCAGGGAAAACTATACAAAGGTTTCTGTATATACTGCTTTAAAAGTACAGTACAATTAAAACTAAGACATGAAATCTAAAACTGCTGTGATATACTTGACTGAAAGTCTTACAAACTTATCTTAGCCAACTCCTAAATATCAGAGCTAGATTTTGAAACCAGTTTTGTTCACATATAAACTTGGTCCTGTTGTTTCTTAAGGAACATTTGCACTGAGCCTGCCAAAAAGTTAGAAAAAGTAAAAGCCCATATTGATGTTGTTCATAGAGTTTCTACTTCAATTCTTCTCCTTGGATCTCTCTTAGCTATAGCCCAAAGTCTTCCCAACTGCATAGTATTTATGTCAAAAAAGGGAGATGAGACATGACAAAATTCCTTAGAGTGCAGATTCCAAACTCTTTCCTAATCAAAATGATCAAATATGATTTTCTGTACAAAATAAGTATGCCAGGGGCAGAAACAAGACAGGACAATCAAGTAAAAGGAACGCTTTCCTAAGTTTGTTTCTGCTAGTCTTTTAAAATTGCCAGACCCCTCTATATCCCTAGAGAATTGCAGAATTATTAGTTGGATAAATCTTGGTTTCCCAACTGTCAAAGAGTTGAAGAAGGAGGAAAAAACCCAAAATTAATAGAATTATAGATAAAAAGGGGATATAACAAAAAAACCCACTAAAATTCTGATGCTCATTAAGGAATACTTTGGAAAGCTATTTTTACATAAACTGGAAAACCTAGAAAAATTTTATGAATTTCTAGATCATTTGACCAAAGAAAATTGAACCAAGAAGATATAAACCACCTGAATAGATATTTAACAATTTAACAAGCAAAGAGATCTCAAAGAAAAGCCCAGGACCTGAGGGTTCACTGCTGAATTCTACCAGACCTTAAAAGAAGAACTAATATCAGTACTCCTCACACTTCTCCATAAAGAGAAGGAGCACTACCAAAATTATTCTTTTATGCTAGTATCAACACTCATTCCAAAACCAGACAAGGACACAAAAACAAACAAAAAGATAATTATAGGCCAATCACTTTAATGAATAGAGACAAAAAAATTTTCAATAAAATTCTGCAAACCTCATTCAACAGCACACCCAGAAGATCATACACCATGATCAAGTCAGTTTCATCCCAGGCATTCAGTGATAGTTCAATATGAAAAAACAGATAAATATAATATAGCATTTAAACAGAAGCAGGGGCAAAAATCACAATCATCTCAATGGAAGAAAAAGTGTTTGACAAAATTCAATAGAATTTCACCATAAAAGCTCTGAGGAAACAAGGAGTAGAGAGAAAGTTCATCAACATAAAAAAAGCTATATATGACAAACCTATAGAAAATATTATACTAAAAGGGGAAAAATTGCAACTATTTCTGCTAAAGTCAGGAATGAGACAAGGGTGTCTTCTGTCAACACTCTTATACAATATAGTTTTGAAATTCATAGCCAGAGAAATAAGACAGGAGGAAGAAATAAAAGGGATTCAAGTAAGGAAAAAAGAAGTCAAATTATCCCTAATTGCAGATGATATGATCTTATACCTAAAAGACCTTAAAAACTCCACCAAAAATCCCTTAGGCACCATAACTACTTCCAGCAAAGTAGCAGGATACAAAATCAATACTTCTTTTATATAACAACAATGAACAGACTGCAAAAGAAATAATGAAAACAATGCCACTTGAAATACCCTAAAAAATACATAGGAGTACTTGTAAGAAAGGAAGTAAAAGACTTCTGTAATTAAACTATAAATCACTAAAGAAAGAAATCAAAGAAGACATCAGAAGGTGCCACGCTTATGCATCAGAAGACTCAATATTGCGAAAATGGTTATATTACCAAAAGCAATCTATCTGTTCAATGCTATCCCCATCAAAATTCCAATGGCATTTCCCACAGAAATTGAAAAACCAATCCTAAAGTTTATATGGAAGCACAAGTACCAAGAATAACTATGACAATATTGAGCAATGCCAGAGGTATCACAATACCTGGCTTTAAAACTATACTACAGAGCCATTGCAATAAAACCAATATGGTACCAGCACATAAACAGACATGAAGGCCAATGGAACTGAATAGAAGACTGAGACATAAATCCACACAGTTATAGCCATCTGATTTTTGAAAAAGGAGCTTAAAACTTATGTTGGAGAAAACAAAAGCTTATTCAACAAATGGGCTGGAAACACTAAATATCTGCATATAGAAGACTGAAACCAGATTCTTATCATTTACCCTGTACTGATACCAATTCAAAGTGAACCAAAAATTTTAATGTAAGGACTACTGCAGGAAAGAAAATGGAGACCATTGGAAAGTACAGGCATAGGCAATGACTCTCTGAATAGAACCCCAATAGCTCAGCAATTAGGAGAAAGTACTGACAAATGGGACTGCATCCAACTAAAAAAACAACAAAAAAAAGCAAACTAGCTAACCAAAACCTTCTGCATAGCAAAGGAAACAGTCACTAGACTGAAGAGACTGCCTACAGAATGGGATAGGGGAAGTATTTACCATGTATATATCTGACAAGATGTAACAAGAATTTACAGGGAACTCCAAAAACTAAATACCTAAAGACTCATCAACCCAATGAAGAAATGGACTGGACAAATAAACTTTATAGGAAATTTTCAAAGGAAAAAGTACAGATAGCCAATAAATACATGAAGAACTGTTCAACTTCCCTGGCCTAAAAAGACAATGCAAATCAAACTCCATTAAGATTTCAACTCACCCCATTTAGAATGGCTGTCATGAAGACCACAAATAACAACAAATGTTGGCTGAGGATGCAGTGAAATAGGAACACTTATGCAATGCTGGTGGGAATGTAAATTAGTACAACCACTATGGAAAGCAGAAAATGTGAAACAGAGCTACCATATGATCCAGCAATAAAACTCACGGACATATACCTGAAGGAATTTAAGTCGGGCTATAATAGACACATGTGCATACCTTGGTGAATAGTGATGCTATTCACAATAGCTGAGCTACAGAAACAACCCAGATGCCCTACAATCAGTGAATGAAGACATGTGTTATATATACCCACAGTGGAGTATTATTTAGTCATAAAGAAGATTAAAATTATACCCTTGCCGGTAAATGGATAAAGTAGAGATCATCTTGTTAAGTGAAGCAAGCCAGGTTCAGAAAGACAAAGGTCACGTGTTTTCTCTCATATGTACAAGATAGATCCAAATGAAAAACTTATACACAAATATGAGAATGACTATATATGTCACATGTTTTCAACAACAGGATGGTTTGAGTGGACTAAAGGAAGGAAGAAGAAGAAACAGGAATGATAGAGAGTGAACAATATCAAAATGCATTGCATCTGTGTAGGGAGATGGCAAACAAAATGCATGGAAACAGAGAGTAGGAGAGTAATAAAGGGAACTAATCTGAATAAAGTATAATTTATTCACAGATGAAATATCAGGGTGAAATCCCTTGGAACAATGAATATACAGCTTAAAAAATGAAGGACAGGCTTGTAAAACAGGTCCTATTGGGGTAGATTCTAGTGGGGGGAAGGAGACGGTGGGAGGAAAGGGAATAAATATGGTCCATGACTTCTATATATTTATATGAAAATCACAGAATGGAACCTGTTGAATCATTTGATGTGGCCAGAGGGAGTGGGATGAGGGGGAGTAATGGTTGGTGTGAACCTAACTACCACTGTACTTTGTAAACATTGACACCCTCCCATACAAGTAATAGATGGTAATAAACCATTAAATTTCAAACAAAGAGAAGACAAATACAAGTCTGAATCCTGTGACATGTGACTTATCCAAGTTACCCAACAGTACATCTTCCTCTGGCTTTGGATGATAAAATAACTCTTAATCTGATTGGTTCTGCTCTTGCTTCATAAATGTCTTTTCACAGCAGTAAGACTTTGAAAGATTAAATCAGAACAGATCATCTCTTTTCTTAAAATCCTCCATTGATTTTTCCATCACACTTAAAATTGAATTCATACACTTTGCGGGGCATATGAATTCAACTGTAGGATAATTTGGACATCAAAGCTTTCCCTGGCCTCACCTGTTTTCCCCACTTGCTTCCATATGCCCCCACATCTGGATCTCCTCACTGCACTCTCTAATTTGTTCCTATCTCAATGCCTTCAGTTTTTGTTCTGTGTTTCTGGTTCTTTATGCTGTCATCTCTTCCTACAAGTTCTCACCTCAGACAGGCTGTCCCTGTCCACCACACATCCCTCTTTTCTTCTTAAAATTCTGGTAAAATATGCAGACCATACTTTCTAGCTTACCTATTGTTAAGATTACAGTCTATTGGTATTAAGAACATTCACATTGCTACTGTGCATCAGGTCTCTGAAAACTTTTTGTCTTTCAAACTTAAACTATTTATTTATTAAACAAAAGCTTGTCATTTCCCCATGTCTGTAACCTCTAGCAAAAACCATTTTACTTTCTGTGATTTTAACTACTCAAAATACTTCAAATAAATGGAGTCATACAGTGTTTTTCTTTTTTTTAGTGACTTGCTTATTTCACTTCCCATGATGTCATCAAGGTTTATACATAGTGTACATGTGTCAAGTGGCCATTCATTTTAAGGATGAATAATACTCCCTATTATGTATACCACATTACCTTTATCCAATCATGCATTTTGACGGACATTTGAATTTCTTCTATTTTTTGATTGCTGTACTTAATTAATGCTGTTGCAGATACCACTTATGAGTATCAATTTGAGACCCTGTTTTCATTTATTTTGTAGAAATCCTCATGCTGTGGTTTGAATATGGTGCAATATGTGTTAAAGACTTGATCCACAGGACAGACTGTTGGGAGGTGGCAGAATTGTTAAGATGTGAGGCTTGGTGGGAGATGCTTGGGTTATTGGGAATGTGTACTCAGAAGGTAATTCTTGTAGGATTCAGTAGTTTTACCAAAAAGTTGTCATAAAATCCTGGGCTGTTTGGCCCCACCTCTTAATCTCTTAATCTCTCTCTCTCTCCCTTTCTCCTTGTCCTTCCTGAACATAACATGACTGGTTGCTTTGAAACATGCTGCTGTATTGGCATTTACTGAGAGGTCCTCACCAGAACTGAGCTGATGTAGGAACCATGACCTTGAATCTCCAAAACCATAAGCTTCATAAATGGCTTGATTCAGAAATTTCATTATAGTGACAAAAATATGACTAAAATACACTAGAAATGGAATTGCTGAATTATGTGTAAACTTACTTTTATTTGTTTTGAGAAATCATCATGCTGTTTACACATAGAAGCTGTATTCCTTAATATTCCTACCAATAGTGCACAGTGGCTCCAACTTCTCTCCTTCTCCATAACTTGTTATTTTCTGTCTTTTGGTTTGTTTTGTTATAAAACAACAAAAAATACTATAAAAAGTGGCTATTCTAATTCATGGGAGGTGATATCTCAGTTTGGTTGTGATTTACATTTCCCTGATAATTCGTGACATCAGTCATTTTTTTTGTTTGTTGGCTGTTTGCATACTTTTTTGGGAAAATATTTATTCATGTTCTTTGCCTGATGTGTTTATTTTTATTATTTTATGTTTATTATTTTCTTAAAAATTCTGCTTGTTTGGGCACACTTAGGACTTAAACTGTACATTACTGTTGTTCATTTTACATTCCTTTTTCTGCTCATGGAAAGTATGATTAAACTCATTTAATTTTTATGGCTTATCAGAGATCCCCACCAATATGCCCTTTTCCTGTCCAATATAGCAATAGTACATAAGGAAAGTAATTGCGGTAAATTTGGTAGTGACTTCTGCATTTCTTCTTTTTAAAAAGTCGTTGTGTTTAAATTGGGCAAGAAAGACTTACCTCAATTGCAGTGCACGCTGTTAACAAACAAGCTACCATGGTTCAGTGCCTTCAACGATGGCTTCAGCTGTAGACAACGTCCTCCTTACTTAGGGTGTTTCCCTTCTGGAGGTAGAACATGTCAAATTACTGGTGGAAGGGGCAGTATAAACATTTCAGCACAATTAAGGAAAAACTTAACAATTAGTTTTAGTTCAAGAGCTTCCCCAGGAAGTTATTTGAGCTTATCACCAGGCCAGCATCAGAACTCAACTACTTCTGTTTCCAGTTGTGTTTCCTGGTAGTCCTTTCTACAGGCATTGGTCAACCTCAATCCCAGATATTGACCAAACTCCATCCTAGATAACCCAACCTATCATCATTGGTTGATGATGTGTGGTAAGAATTTTTTAATAATCCGTTCACATTCTCACTCTCTGTATACTTTTTTGTTATTCAAGTGAATATATGGCTCAAGTATTATAAATTATAATCAAGAAAATTAAAAATGAACATTTCTTTAGCTATTGGATATTCACAAGAGAATGTGCTTAGAATAAAATGGAAATGACAGGTTTCCTTCATGAGTACCTTGGATGTACCAATTTTGTTCTAAATATGCTGTCCGTAAAGACTGCCTACGTCCATACCACCTTGAACTTTACTTGTCTTGTCTATTGGCACAAATTAGACTATGTAATCTTCAAATTGGTTAAGGAAAGAGATATGTCACATTTAAAGTAACTTCAACAAAGTTCTATGTCTCTGAGAAAGTACCAGAATCTAGATTAAAAATACCTTCGAGTCCCTGGTGGTATGATCTCTGAATCACTTAGATTGACTTTGAAATGGTTTAATCTAGTCGTTCTCACATAAGCACCATCATGCATTAGAGTCACATGGAGAACTTACAAAAAAAAAATTTCTGGGAACACTATCAAGTTTTTTCAAATAGGAAATTGGGGATGAGGTTAGAAAATTCCCAGGTGGAGTTGGGGTGCTGTTTCAGAGACACTTTCAGAACACTGGATTAACCAGTACTACAAGACAAGGCATGGTTGGTCATGCTTGCAATCCAAACACCTTGGAGGAGCATGACTCAAAGCCTACCTCAGCTGTACAGCAAGTTTGAGGGCAGCCAAAAATCAAAACCAGCAAATAGCAACAACAAAACAACGTTACAGACATCTCAATTTATCTGGATGTGATACAGTGGACTAAATTATCTACAGCTCTAGACTGCTTGTTCATGTGGTCCTTGACCCAATGAAGTAAGTGGACATGCTACTCTATCTCTTTAGTTGCTTGTGGTTCCACAGCTGGTATTGTTGGTGTATGACAAATGGAGCTAATCCTGTGTTAACAAGAAGTACATTTTGAACTTTAAAACAATTTTTAAAATTTTTTGATAATAAATCACAGATCTGAAAGAGGTTAAGGTGTGGGATGACTATAGTGGTGTTCCTTCTTTACTTTTTCTTTTTAGCTTTCTACTTTATTGCCAAAAAATAAAAAAAGATTTTTAAGCAATCATATTTACAATTGAGGAAGAACATGAGGAAGGAGAATAAATAAAAAGAAGAAAACAAACAAACAAAAAACACAGCTAGGCATTTTTTACCTTTGGTAGAATATAGTTAGTTCTGCAGCAATGTGAATTGTGTCATGTGATTTTGTTGTTGCCTGCATCGAACTTTATTCTGCATATTAACCCCTTGTCAGGCATTGCATTTGTAAGTGTCTTTCTCTCATGTGGTAGGCAGCCGATTACTCTGTTCTTTGATGGGGTCTGTGTTTTCTATTTTTCTTTTGTTCTGTATGTTTCTGATGCTGCATCTGAGAAATCACTAACAAATCTAATGTTGTGACATATCCCCTTTTATTTTCCTATAATACAATTAGAGTTTAGTTCTTGCATTAAAGTCCTGGAACCATTTTTGTCTATTATTTTTATTATTATTATTTTTGGTGGCACTAGGGTTTGAGCTCAGGGCCTCACACTTGCTAGGAGGCTCTCCTACCACTTGAGTCACCCTGCCAGCCCATTTACTTTTTGATTTGGCACATAGCTGTACATGTTTCCATGTTATAATGAAAGGTTTCTAGTCATATATGCATTATTTGATGATGAAATGAGGGTAATCAGGATCTCCATCAGCTTAAACTTTTACCATTTCTTTGTGGCAAGATCATTTAAAATTTATGTTAAAACATTAAAAATGCTCTCTTCTATGCATTTCACAATATATACCAGAATATTGTTGATTTTATTCAGCCTACTGTAAAATAAAACACCAGAATTATCCCACTATCCAACTATGATGTTCTAGCAATTGACCAACCTCTCAGCCTCTTCTCTATCTTCTCAGCCTCTAGTAACCACTCTGAATTTGTACGCAATTTTTAGAGTCCAAAAATTAAGTGTGATACTTATCTTTTTGTGCCTGACTCATTTCATTTAATATAATGCCCTACAGTTCCATCTACACTGTCTTAAATGACAAGATTTCATCATGTTTTATGGCTAAATAGTATTCCATTGTGTACATATACTACATTAAAGAAAATGTGTCCATCTGTTGATGGACATTTAAGTTGATTCCATATATTGGCAGTTCTGAATAAACATGGTAGTGCCAGTGCCTCTTTGACATACTGACCTCATTTTCTTTCTGATATATACTAATAGTGGGATTGTTGAATTACAGGGAAGCTCTATTTTTAATATTTGAGAGCCTTCCGTAATGTTTTCCAAAATGACTCTAATAATTTATATTATCAGCAATACAAAGTTGATTTTTTTTCTGTGTGCTATATAGTAAGAATTCAATTTCATTATTTGGCCTATTGATACCAGTTTTCCCAATATTTGTTTTTAAGACTACTGTTTTCAATTTAATCGTCTTGGTATCCTTATGATTTAAAAATCCTGTTTTTCTGAGGAATGTCTTCATAGAATTATGATTATTACTTTTTAATTGTACATATTGCTTTTCTTATTATTTTAGGAAATATCCCCAAAGTAACAACTTAAAAAATAAATGCACTCTCTAAATCCAACTACTAAAAACCATAACTAATTTTTTCTAGTTGTAATCTCCTTTTGCTTACCTATTTTATTTAAATATTTTTATCCAAATTAATATTGTATTATATATTATGTAGTGTAAATGCATACATAGCATATTTATTATATGCATGTACAAATAAATATTCTATAGTATTATACTATACTATATTATACTGTATATGTTATTATAAACTCTATTACATTTTCATTTTTCATGTTATTCAATGATTTTATGTAAATGATATTTAATTATTTCTCCACATTCTCTGTTTAATTTTAATAATTGTAAGTTGTTTACAATGATCCCTATTTTAATTACTGATGCAATAAGTATTGTTTGACATAAATATTGATTGAAGCTTGTGATTTTCAATTCAGGTCAAATTTCCTAGGGATGTAACTAGAATTATTAGGTCAAACTGTGTGAATATTTTGGAGGGTTTTGATTCATGTTTCCAAACAGATTTGCAGAACTGATGCACCAATTTACACTCCCACTTGCAGGGTGTAAAACAAATAGCTCCACTTTAAGGATACACAATTAAGTTTGTTATGAGCAAAATTGAAAAAAATAAAGTTACTAATTTGAGAGCTGACTAAATGGCCTCCTAGCTTATCCTAGTTCATAAGAATGTTTCGCTTTTTCTCACTGTTAATTGGCTTTTCCTTTACCTGTGATAATATGGAAATGCAGTGCCAAGAGGCCTGGAATTTCCCCACTAATCTTGTTGGTCTTTGTCATAGTTATGTAGACACAGTTTCAAAAGAGAACACTGAGATTCTAGCACATAATCACCTGGAGACAGTAATGATGCTAACCTACTCGAGGGAGTATAGAGTCCCCTGTCTTGGAACAGATAAGCCAAAGAGAGACAGATTCTGGCAATTTTGTGAAGTAAAAGAATAATAAGGGTTGTTGATAATTTTTCTTCAGCAATTTAGGAATTGAGCATTTTTATTATTAATATACATTAAATTGTTATTCTAGAGTCTTCTGTGACATTAGGAGGATAAAACTTCAATCAGGAAAAAGTCGGTGAGAGTATAATGCAACATAAATCACAATGTCTATAATAATAGTTCCTGGCTACTTGACTATTCTGTTAATTCTCATATTGATTTGTGCAATAGCTGGGCTTCAATCAAGGCAATTAAAGTTTCTACTCACTCTGCTAAATTCTACAACTACAGATATTTTATAAGGAAATTATTATTAACCAACGTATGCCTCTGTAATTTCATTTGTTGAATGGGGGCAATACCTTTTTATCTCTCAGATTTGTCAATTTTGTTTCTTTCATCATGTTATTAGTGTGTTCTTACTATTCATAGTTTATGTTTAATTCAAATTATTAATGACTTATTAACTTTGATAATATATAATTTTTAGAGATACCCAGAAATATTAATGAGATAAAATATCATGCCTTCTTTCCTTTGGACTTGGAGTAAAATTCATAAAGAAATCTTAGGAAACTAATGGAACTGAGAGGGAACCCATGATTGTTTCCTGTACCTATCAGCCCATCTAATCCCTCTTCTCCAGTGGACCCTATTTCTCCAACTGTAAATGTGACATTGAATTGTATCCAAGATTCTCAAATAGGGTTTTTTAAGTCACAAGATCATCATGTTTTTGCAAGGGGTGAGGGAGGCATGGACTTGCTTCTGTATCAGAGTTCATAAATGGTACAATCCTTTAACAATAATAAAAAAAGCAAAAATTATTTTAGAAAATACAAGATTGAGGGTTTAACTCAAATATGTGATTCTAGTTTTTCTGTTTCTCTTCAAAATATTAGAAGTTAATATTCATGGATATTTACAGAAAATAGAGAAAAGAATTTCATTTCTGGTCAGACAGTGTATATGTATGTTTAACTGCTAATAAGGTGTTTTCATGTTACTATTACCTAACTGACCCTTATAGCAGTTGGGCATCTGGCCCTTCTCAAGTTGATTTCTTTACTAAATACCTTCTTGTAATTCCGATGGAAATCCAAAGCCCTTCAGTAGTATAATTTACATTCTTTTTCACAGACATCTTAAAATGCCTCATTCATAGAAAGCAATGTGCAATATAGATTGTATGAAGTAGTGTAGAAGAATGGGCCTCTGCTAGTAATTTGGGAGTTAGAACTTATGAGGGCATTCTCTCTCTCTCTCTCTCTCTCTCTCTCTCTCTCTCTCTCTCTCCCCCTCACATGCACACACACACACAAACATAATTCAAAATGCACCATTAAACTGTGGCTGCCAAAGCATGAGAAAAATACACTGTTTCCTGGTTATAAAAGTACATATCCTCTGAAAATATTCGTTCTTTTTTCCCATTTCTCTTTTTCCTCCACTCCTGCTTGGCTTCCCAGGGAGTAACTAGAATCTACCTACTCAATAAGAAAGAACCATTCACTGCCCCTGCATTCTTTTTTCTATAATTGGCTCCAGGCCAGCCTGTATATTGCCAAACCAGGCAACAAAGAACCATTCCATTTAACAGTATCTCCTGTACAGAAAACATTCTGGTTGAAATAATTATACTATCTTTACATTTTTCTCATTGGTGGGGATTGAACCCAAGTCTTTGTGTATGCTAAGTCCATGTCATAACCCAGATCTACACCTATATCCAATTTTATTGATTTTTAATCCTTGAGTCCATTCAGAAAGGTCCATATATGATCAATCACATGAGTTTTATGGATATTATTTCCTACCGATCTTATTTCCTGTGTGTAGAAGTTTGTGTTCCTGTTTAAGTGATTTGTTTGCAATAGTTTTCCAAAAGTATTTGCCTTTCCTTATCCCAATATTTCCTTTAATAACTCACTTCCTTGGTCTCAAGTGATTTAGTATTTTAAGTGAGCATTCAAACACTGTGTCAAATCCATTTAAAACCTTTATTAAATTTAACAGCAAAATCTTATAAGTTTGGCTTAGTTAATCTATCAATTTAAGGCTCATTAAGATAAGGAATGACAAAGCTGGAAGTCAATGCATCTCTTTTTTTGGAAAACACTTATAAAATTAAGCACTCCACTGTTTCCTCATTGTATACTGCTTTGGAAGTGGTAGGAAAGTTTGAAGTGTCAAAGTCATCAAGTGCTCCTGAACCAGCAAATGCAATAACTACCAGGGAAACACAGTAAACTGTAGGAACAAGGAAGCTTAGAAAGGATCAGATTAGACAGTCAATTGCCTCCATGTGAGGATTGAAGGTATTTTCACATTTGTGGACCCTTTTGATAAGGGATAATGCATTGTAAGTATATAACTGTCTTGAACAAACCTCTTCTGCCACTAGGGCATCTGTACTTGATCTTGTCATCTTTACCAATTATGTGTTCCCTACAAATTCCAAAAAGTCTCTCTTTATCTTTCCCCAAATTCTTCAATTGCCTTTAGATAGAGAGTTGTCCTGGTATGATGCAAATTATGATAATAAACAGTAATTTATGAAGGTTGAATGCAATTCTGACAAAGAAACCTCAGAAAAATTACCCAACAGTTTTGGGAATCTTGGAGTTTTCCTGACAGGTATCAAAAAAAGGACTTAGTTCCTATTGTGAACAACTGGGTCTCAATGCAACTGGTGGCTTCTGAAATAGCCTTTTCATTGCATCACAATAAAGGATGAAGGATAGAGATTTGTCCATAATTCCCATGCTTCTTTGCCAGAGGCTGGCACCTAGCCATATTGTTTTCATTATATGTTTATACTGCCACATACATCAGCTGAGCAAGTTCACAAGATCTTCTCAAAAATGTTTGCAGTGGAAAACCACAACGATGTGGGAACTTGGGGTGCAATACTCTTTCAGTGCATGGGAAGCTTGCCACAACTAGTTAAATCAGAGATGGCCCAAGAAGATGTGGCATAGATAACAGAATATGACTATTGCAGTTTCTTAATATTATGCCCATTGTAGAGATGGCTCAAAACTCTATCATTGCAAGAGTTACAAATAGCTTTTTTCAACTATTTCACACAAAATAGAGTTTGCTCATAAAAACGTGCTACCATGATAAAATTGGAATTTTAAACAAGACATTCATGCTCTCCTGCTGGCTCACATCAATGATTTTTCTTTTCTTAGTTCTTGCTATTCCCTTTAATATTATCTTTGTTGTATATAAATTTATCTTTTAAAATCATAAAATCTTTTTCCTTGATAATGTTCACAAGTCAAATATCTTCCCAATCTAATATCTTTGAAAATCACAGATCTCATCGGAGTATAATGAAGGGTGGACTGTTAAATGTAGTTTCATTTCATTTCATAAAGTCATGGTCGTAGTTTTGCCCATTCCATACCCTCATTTTTATTCCGAACACTGCAAGCTAATTTTGATAATATTGAACTGCTGATACAATACCAATGTTACCAGTATCATAGTAATTCTTTTCAGCCTGCTTTTGTGAATAGTTGACTGAGTTTGCAGCAGTTGGCTGCATCAGTGTTCTGATCTCCACTCCATTTTACATGAGTTTATTTCTGTCACTTTTCTCTTTGTTATCCTTCAGACATCTGTCCTTTGCTCACTGCTTAGTATCATTATTGACCAGGTTTCCGTCCTTAACTCTCTGCTTCTCTTAAAAGTCCTTTTCTAGACACTGAGGAAGAAAGAAGAGACAATCTGATTTTAGAATATTAGTAAATTTCATTATAAAATGCACTATGTGAGAACAAAATATCAAATGCATTAGCTAGTTACCAATGCGAATTCACCAAGAAACAGACTTTATTTTATTCAAGAACAATGGAATATATCACAAGACAATCTGGATTTTCTGTTTCCTATGAAAAATTTAGACAACTTGGGAAAACAGAACACCACTTCTCCATAGGACTTTCTGTACCTTTAGACCAATGAGGTTCTAAATTACCAACACGTATTCAGTTTCCCACACACTTTCATCCTGTCATTTGTCACTCTCTCTAAATGTTAATTAAGATGTTAAAAATAGAAGGCAAGCCAACTTTCTATCGAATATATCTCTAGTCTATTATCCTATCATTTCCTTCTCTGTCAAAGTCAATATTGTTAATTAATCCTTTTCCTGAAAGATATGGATGTCCTTAAATTGCTTGATTTCACCTTTTCTTCCTAGTTTTCCAAATAACACTTGAAATGCTCTTTTTCTTTTACTCTTCCTTTGTTTCTATCATGATGCTACACCCTTAAATATTGATACTCCTAAAGTTTAATTTTGAAAAATTTATCAATATATCTTACTTGTAGCTAATATTTGGGGAGAAAGCATTATGAAAGTAGTATAATGGATTTGAGGTGATAAGATGTATAGGCTAAACTTTCCTGTGCCTGTAATACCACTGGAAATCATTTTACTATACTGGACTTTGCAAATGTAATATTTGCTTGTTGAACTAGATTGACTTGAAGGACAATTTAAGCTTCATAATAGCAATTATTCTCACTTTGTAATCTAAAGAAGCAAAGTCTCAAAGTAAGAAGGTCTCTCAAGATTTATTGTGCATTTTATTGTGCTTTGGACAACTGTATGTAACTTCCATTTTAATTTCTAATAACCTTCTTTAGAAACTATATTGACAGTTTGGTTATTTCTGAAAAATACTCACACTCTAGTAAATATGACTGGCTTGATATGCTTTTTCAGAAATTGCTTTCCCCCCATGTATGCCTGAGGGAAATTATCTTAGAAGTGAAATAGTGGTCTCCCAGTGATCAGAACTAAATCCTAAATGCTGAATTGTGGCAACCGTTTTTCAATAGAACTAGAATAAGCTTACAAATATCTGCTTCTTCTTGGTTTACCCAAGGGGTCAATTCCTGTGTCTGAGCCTTGATGCAAAAGCCCTGACCCTCCCTGCCTTTCATCTGTCATCTTAGACTATTTTGGTGCTTTGGAGAGGAAAGCAGTTAATATAATGCTTTGGGTCACCTCATAGAATTTTAGGCACAAACTGAAATCTAGGTGCAGGTAAATTTTATATTTCATTTCTCACCATCCTCTCCACTGCTGATAAGGCTTCTATCTTCAGTCCTATTTTAGTCAGTAACTCTTGATATCTATCAGCAAGTAGCATAACTTTTATTCCCAGAGTTTAATAATATTCATCTATGGTAATTTATAAGGATTCAGTCCCAGATTTGGTACAGGTTGAACAACACAAATTTACTGTGGAACTTGAGTAGCTCACTTGAGTCATTTGGGGTTCAGTTTCTCCATGACACAAAACAATATAATTCCAACCCAGTCCCTCATTTAGGGACTGTGATTTCAGCATATTATTTCAGGAGGATCTCTTCTGGTATGTAAGAAAGATTTGTACCTGCATTTGCTATTAATCCTGAAGTTCTGTGATTTATTCCCTCAAATTTTATGAAGTAATTACTTGCAAGAGCTCTTGTATGAATTGTAATAAAAATGACTTAAGAAAAACGATTAGTCCTTGGGTAAGATTAAGCAGAAATTAAATTAAAAGGCAGGACATCTGTTCATTTCACATCAAGTCTTAAGGATGTTCTTGATGAGCTGTACAGATAGTGATAACAAACTTAGGCCAAATTTTGATTTCTACAATCCACCTGCCTTGTGTTCAAACCTTGGGTCACTCCCTTCCATGCTTTTTGCCTCATCATAGTCAAAATTTCCATTAGTGACACAGGAAGTTTCACCAGCTGATAAACTGATTGGTTAAAAGTCGTAATTCTCTCTGCAAATAGTCTTATCCAGTAGAACAGCCAGCACTATGAGGCCATGTAAAATAAAGATAATAAAATGTCATAATCACTTTTGTTTAAGAGATAATATTAGAAGCTATATTGCGTTTCTATTACTTATGTTAATCAATCCTGAAAACAAATTAGAAAATAATTAAGCTCTGAGGGTTGCACTGCAGAGTCATCCCTTAAGAAAATCACCAAAATGTAGTATAGGTAATATAAGATAACAGAATTTCCACTTTACTGAGTACTTATTATACATCTGGGAGCAAACAAGATGTCTTATTCTTAGTTGGCTTTCTAAACCTCAAATAATCCTTCCTGAAGAATGGTCCTATTAATTATTGTTTCATAGTTTAGAAATGTAGGATTGATAGAAAACAAGTAATTAGCTCATGATCACATGGTAATGATGTTCAAATGAGGATTGGGATGATTAATTACATCTCTTGTCTCTTCAAGCTCAGAAACAATAGAGAATCATCACAGATATCACAGTGTTTTTTTTTTTTTTAATCTAGGAATGGGTGATATTCTACCACAGATACATTGAGGGCATTGGAAGAGTTTTCTCTGGTAAGCTGAGCACAGAAACATTTGTTCTTGTTATCATATCACATAATTTCTAGGTCCAGCAGAAAGATGAATAGTAATCATTGAAGATTCTTGGAATTGGTGTAATTTGGAAGAAAGTAAAGACAAATGAGAAATTCATTTTATTTTAATATAAATAAATGAATTTGACATCATTGTAAAGTAGCTTAGTTTTCTTGCACGTTTTCTTTTCCATCAGAGAATAAGGGGAAACAAGCTTACTACTTTTGTCAAATAGTTTTCTTCCAAGTTGGAAAACCAAACATAAAGAAGAAAGTAATGCTGTATAGAAGAACACAGGCCAATTTTGTGGGTTATCAAGGATAATGTACTTTGGAGAAGATAAATGGGTCCACCAAGAGAAGTAAAGTGGGATGTGGGGAAAGAATGACAGAGAAAGAGAGAGAGATCAATAAATACTACATAGGAAAGAAATTTTTCTGCTCAGAACCCTGAGAGTTCAGAGAAGGAGCTGGCAATGGCCACTGTGAAAGGATTAATAAAGAAGGCATCTGCCAGAGACAGGTGGCAGCCCAGCAGAGAGGGAAACAAAGACTGCTGATGCAAGAAAGAGAAAATATAATGAAAACACTATCTATTGCACTCTTCTATTAAAAATGATTTGCGTGCATTAATGGAAGGAATCAGGATTGTGGAAGTCTTTAGTCCCCTTTTTGTCTTGTTTTGAAACTTTGTTAAAGAAAGACACAATAAAAATCTTACATGCATAACATTATTTATAGCACTAATTCTAAAACTTTTAAGAGTAGAAATGCCATATTAAATAAAGATTAAGAAAGTGTGGCCAAAAATATCCCAAAAAGGTATCTGGATGAAGTTTTACCTAATCTGAATCACAAGAGAGAAAGACAAATCCCTTTAAAGAAAGACACTTTCCATCAAGGCTGTAGGGCCAAGAGTGTACCTACCATTCAGCAGCACAGAGATGAGCTGAATTCTCCTGGATCTTTAGGAGCTTCTCTGTTTCTTCTCTTGATAATACCTTCTTCAAGTAACATTTTGATTACAGATTTACTTACTTTGTCATTTTAATTATTTGTTTTATGATAGATATATATATATATAGAGAGAGAGAGAGAGAGAGCTAGATAACAAATAGAAAACAGTTGAACTATAAACATAAGAGTTCTGTGTATAGGGGAACTGATGAGGCAAATTTCAAGTCTGTACATTAGCATCTACCTTAAGATGGCAGTTTGAGAGGAAAGTAAGACTTCATTTGGGTGTTGTAATCTGTAGTTTTTGAAAATATATTTGCCTAATATTTGCCTCCACCTTCAAATGCTCATCCAAAATAGATGTGTCCAGGTTCTCAAGCATTTCTGTGAGATTCCAGAAATTTTTAAAAATGTATATATTTTTTAGCTTATATTGCCCATTTGCGTCTGGTTGTCAACTAGCATTAAATACTAAGAAATAACCAAATAGACTTATTCATAGTATTATTGAGGTATCTACACTTGTGTTATTATTGTTGCCGCTACTAGGCATTCTCTCACATGGACAATGGGTCTTGCACGTGGTCAGGACCCTCTTAGACACAAACTAGGGTTCTTGGTAGTTGATGATCTATAGATAAATGTGAAATCACTAGAATTTAGTTAAGCTATTGGGTCAAAAATATTACAGTTTTAACTGTCCATTTACATATTATAATATGAAAAGCTCTAATGTGCCAACTTTGTCACTGAGCATCTCAAAATCTTGACATCCAGAGTAACATGATAAACTTCTGTGTTTGAGAATAGTGAAGCATCTAAAAATCAAGCCTATGTTCCTAAATTAATCTTGGTTTCCTAGGTTTCTTAACTTATGATAATGAATTCTGTCTCTGGAAGCAGCCTGGCCCTTTATATAAATTAAGTGGTAGGCAGGTCTACCATAGTTCTGTCCCATTCATACTCCTTTTAAAATTCAAAAACATCTATGCATTGTGAAATCTTAAGCTACCACATTTTTTTCCAATTCTATCTAAAGAGGTATGATGTTAGAGCAGAGGAAAATGAAGAGACTAGATATGGAGATCCCCCACCAGAGAGTTGTCACTGTTTCCAGCATTAACCACAAAGAAGATATCTAGATATAGATCAAACATTCCTGTTTGACAGATGTAACTTGATAGTGGAAGTGAAAATGCCAAATTCACAGTCATCAAAATCTCAAAGGATGATGTCCCTTTTTAATTACCTCAAACACACATGCATACCAAGTAGAGATGAATATCATAATCAAGAAAATAACAGCATTTTAATTACAAGCATAAGTATTAAAACATTTAGAAAGTATATGTTAAATTTATAGTCACTATAAAAAATTAAACTGCTGTTCTGTTATATATTTATATATTCACTAAGAGAGACTGAGAAGAAGAAAGAGTAAGAGTGTGAAAGAGAGATCTGAAAATATAGAAAGCCATAGGAAAGGAAAAAAGCATCAACTCATTTTCTAGAGATAACAAATGTTAATTATTGGTTTATGTTATTTGTGCCTGCATAGTTTTGTAACTTTCTGTTATTTGTTTTATTTCCAATTTGCAACTTCTTGTGAAAACATAATGTCACTAAAGATATTTTTTTCTAAAACCTGGAATATTAAAGAACAATTTAAAACATGCCACAGGAAAAGATATTTACTCAATTTATACTGACAAACTTGTATTAAAACTAAATTCATTTCTCTGACATTGATTGTGAACCTTGCAGGTTGGCTATGAACTATTTCCTGCAAGGCTGAGGATCAGATCTCAGAAGACAGTCAACATGTTAAAGGGGTATGCTCCACAGACAGACTCTTTGAACAGACCATCAACCACCTTCTGCATTCCGTCTTCTACAAATAAACCACCACATTTGATTAACTACTTTAAAACATAATTTACTTTACCTATTATGTGCCAAGTAGTTTTATAGGTGTAGAAAATAAAGCAAGGGACAAAATAGGAAATGAAGCCCCCACTTTCATAAAACTGCTGGTACATTGATGGGAGGATAGGATTTTGTAAGAGAAAAACTATTCCAATTAGTAGAGAACACAGTATCAGGGCATCATTTAATGATGTGGAAGTCATGTTTGCGTATTCTTAGTGAAATAGTAAGGTTATTTTTTGAGAATGAAAATCATGGAGATCATATGGACTTTTGGTAACATGTCTTTTTTCTTCCAATTCTCTTTCTTTGTTCAAGCTCCCAAGCTTTATTATGTGAGAATGCCCAATAGGTTCTCTCTGTCCTGTTCCTGTTGCATCTTCAGGGAATCTGTGTTCCTCAGCAACTTGCAAGCTATGCACAAGTTTGTCAGGAAAAGTTGATGGGACTTACATTGCAGACAACTTTTAACATGAAGTGATTTCTTTTTCTCACCAGAGGTGCCTAACCCTCTTTGAATGTTCTTCACAGAAGCAATCAGATCTGGAATTCATATCTTTAGAAAAGCAGCCTTCCTCTTTCTCAAAGCAAGTCAGGTGCAAAAGAAGCATTCTTGTGATAGCCAGTCAGCTAAGCCATATAAAACTGGGCCATTATTACTTGTGTCCTTGTAGGTATTTTAGCCTTTAAATGATGATACTATCATTTTAATTAAAGCTGAAGTTTCTTCAGCATTCAATTCAAAAAGAGACTGCAAGGTCCCATTCTATAGAAACTAAATCCTCACTTCACAAGTAAAACAAAGTATATTCATGAGTGAGGCAGGGTAGGAAGGTCTCCAAATTTGATGGTGGGAGATCACTGGTATATGGTGTGGCAAAGAGCTATCCCAGAACTATGAAAGTTACTTTCACAAAAATCTTTTCATCATGTATAAGATATCAAAAATCTATATATTAGGGGCTGTGTGAGGATTTGGCAAGACCTGGTAGAGAATCTAAGCTCATCTTTTTTTAAAAAAAAATCTCTAAGCGATATGAATAACTTAATTAAGATGATCACTTTACACAAAAGATATGGAGTTACTGAGAATCTTAGTTCACAAAGATAGTACTGGCAAATAATAAAATGATATATTTATACTACTGAAAATAATATACAGACACATATATGTAAAATGACTCTTACAACACCACCACATTTTGAGCTGTATAACTATTGTAGGTTGCTATCTTGAGCATCCTAGTGTGTCTGGCATCTACATATTGTGTGTTAATAGTACCTTCCTCAAACTTGCTACAAACAAAAATGTCTCCAGGTATTGACAGATATTCACTAGACAGAAGGAAACAGCAACATTCTTTGAGAACTTCTGATATCGAGAGAGAGCCCTTCATTATTGCCTGGGCATTCTTTTTGCCTTACAAAGATTATTTAATAAAAATAATAAAATCCAGGACTTTCTTCTTTCCGATACAACACGTGTATGACTACACATAAAACCAGAGTAACTAAATCATCTCTCATTTATTCTCTTTAGTTTTACTTACTATGATGTCCATCTTTTGTGGAGATTCTTTGAGGTATGGTGCATTTTCATTCATGATAAGGGAACATATCCGAGATATCCTAAATTTAGTTACAGGCAGAAGGATGGAAGAGACACAAAAAAGATAAGCATTTATTTTAACTGCCAGTTTCAGGCTGAACCAACAAAGAAAAAAGAAAAAGAAAAGGCTTCACATTATTGTCCTGAATATTGATGACTAGCTATCAGGGTGACATCACATTCTGGTTGCAAAACCAACCAACCAACAATTAGCAAACACTTCTTGCAGACCATCTTTGCATTCTAAGACTTGGGCCACTTTACATTTTCCTGTCCTTCATATCTACAGCCAACATAGGTTCAATGTAAGCAACTTATGCCTCTTTTCCCTAAATTTTCATTACAAATTACCATGGCTTCTGAATTTCAGGGGACATTTTACCATCTACAATCTGACCATACTGCTGGCGACTTGGGGAATGTATCCTAGGGCTGGTCCTTTTATTTTTTGGTAGTATTTGTAATAGCTCAATTAACCTTTTTAATTCACAAATCTCTTGGTCTCAGAATTTTGACTTAACAAGTTTATTTGACCCTAACTCAGGAAGCAACTGATGTATTTCTATCCTTTTGAAAAAAAATTCATAGGATACAGATGGATCTATCATGTACAAATTTCAGTTTTTGTTCACTGGCTATAGACTCTAAAATTGGGCATAAAATTCCTCAGGGTATCTAAGTGATAACAATTGAATTAAAAATTTTTTTTATTATTCATTCATTCACATGTGCATTACATTGTTTCGGTCATTTCTCCCCTCTGCTCCCTTTTGCCCCTACCCTCACTTCCAGGCAGAGCCTGTTCTGCCCTTCTCTCTAATTTTGTTGAAGAGAAGACATAAGCATATTAAGGAAGACAAAGCGTTTTTGCTAGTTAAGTTAAGGATAGCTATAGAGAAGGATTCCTAGCATTGCTTTTATGTACAAATATGTTACATCCCAAGTTGATTCATATTTAACTGATCTTTACACTGGTTCCTGATCCCCTTCTTGTGTTGACCTCTGTCACTTTAAGGTTTCTGTATAAGCTTCTCTGCAGTGGGGACATCAAACACTTTCAAGTTTTGGGTTTTCTATCTATCCCCACACCTCCAGTATGTGCTCTCCCCTTGTCATGTGACCCAAGTCCAACAATATTGCTCTATTTGCCCTAGATCTAAAGTCCGCATATGAGGGAGAACATACAATTTTTGGTCTTCTGAGCCTGGCTGACCTCGCTCAGAATGATTTTCTCCAGTTATGTCCATTTACCTGCAAATGATAAGATTTCATTCTTCTTCATGGCTGAGTAAAATTCCATTGTGTTTTGTTTTACCATGTTTTTTTGATGCCAGTAGTGAGGTATCTTGGTGTTTCTATAACTTGGCTATTGTGAATAGCACAGCAATAAACATGGGTGTGCAGTGCCTCTGGAGTAAACTGTGTTTCATTCCTTTGGATATATCCCCAGGAGTGGGATTGCTGGATCACATGGCAGATCTATGTTTAGATTTTTAAGTAGCCTCCAAATTTTTTTCCAGAGTGGTTGCACCAGCTTGTATTCCCACCAGCAGTGTAGGAGGGTTCCTTTTTCTCCACATCCTCACCAACACATGTTTGTGGTAGTGTTTTTGATGATAGCTATTCTAACGGAGTGAGGTGGAATTTTAGTGTACTATTGATTTATATTTCCTTTATGGCTAGAGATGGTGAGTATTTTCTCATGAGTTTTTTGGCCATATGAATTTCTTCTTTTGAGAAAGTTCTGTTCAGTTCAGTTTCCCATTTCTTAATTGGTTCATTGATTTTAGGAGAGTTTAGTTTCTTAAGTTCCCTGTATATTCTGGTTATCAATCCCTTGTCTTATGTACAGCTGGGAAATACTTTCTCCCACTGTGAGTAATCTCTTCATTTTAAAGACCATTTCTTTCATTGTGCAGAAGCTTTTTAATTTCATGAAGTCCCATTTGTCCATCCTTTCTTTTAGTTGCTGGGCTGCTGGGGTTCTATTGGGGAAGTCCTTGCTTATAACTATTACTGCCAGAGTGTTTCCTGCTCCTTCTTGTACTAATTCAGAGTTTCAGGTCTAATATTAAGGTCTTTGATCCATTTTGAGTTGATACTAGTATAGGGTGACAGATATGGATCTAGTTTCAATTTCTTGCAGATGGATAACCACTTTTCCCAGCAGCATTGTTGAAGAGACTGTCTTTTCTTCATTGTATATTTTTGGCACCTTTGCCAAAAATGAGATGTTTATAGTTGTGTGGATTCATATCTGGATCTCTATTCTGTTCCACTGGTTTCATGTCTGTTTTTTTGTCAGTACCATGCTGTTTTTATTGCTATTGCTTTGTAATATAGTTTGAAGTTGGGTATTGTGATACCTCCAACATTGCTTTTTTCGGTTGAATATTGCCTTGGCTATTCATGGTCTCTTGTGTTTCCAAATGAGCATTAGGGCAGATTTTTCAATTTCTGTGATGAGTGTCATTGGGATTTTGATGGGAATTGCATTAAACATGTAGATTGCTTTTGGTAATATAGCCATTTTTACTATGTTGATTCTACCAATCCATGAGCATAGATCTTTCCATCTTCTGTAGTCTTCCTTGATCTCTTTCTTCAGGAGTTTGTAATTCTCCTTGTAGAGGTCATTCACATCCTTTGTTAAGTTTACTCCTAGGTATTTGATTTTTTTTTTTTTGAGGCTATTGTAAAAGGAATTGTTTCCATATATTCCTTCTCAGTTTGTTCATTGTTGGTGTATAGAAAAGCTAATGATTTTTGTAAATTCATTTTATAGCAATTGAATTTTGATAAGAACTTGGTGCTTCTTGTAGATTGTCTACAGGGGAAGAATACGTTGAAAGTTGCATGAATATTCCTAACATGCTTGATAATTCTATTGACAGGAAGAAGTTTTAAAAAGAAGTTTACATCAATTGTTAATCCTCTATAAGATTATTTAATATAAATATCTCCCTTGGAGACTTATTAATTCCTGGGCATTGAATACAGTGTTCTTAGATTCAGCATTGAAAGCTGTATTGGGTCCATGCACCTCTAGGGTCATTCTTTATATTCCTCAGAAATTTAAGATTTCTTTTGTTGAGATGACAGATAAATCACTATACTCTTTACTTGATTCAAAACATAATGGATTGAATGTCTTGAATCTGAATCAGGGTCCTCACTGAAACCAGTGCTCAGGGCCTTGCTCACTTCAAGTATGGCCCTGAGTGGGTACCTAACAACAATTGAATATAGCACATTCAATTCAATATTCTTCCCTACTCTTCCTTCAAATCTTCTTTGGGCTTGCCGTGCTTATAGATACTTCCTATAAGGACAAGTACTGACATATAGTTTATGCAGATTAGCACAACTATCAATCTTTCATCAGGTTATAAATAAACCAGTGGTTCTATACCTAAGAAATATTCTGAGCTTCCAGATGTATCTGATATAATCATTTGAAATAATTTGTGTTTGTCCTCATGTGAATTAGTCTTGGAAAATGTGTATAGGTTTTCATAGTTTTCTAAGAATCAATAGCACAAGTTCCATATTAGATTTAGGAAAGAATTTGAAATTGAAAACTATGAGTTCATTATGGGCAACTGTATACTGTATACCAAATGTTTAACTTCTGGGAACTTTTAGTGACTTCTAAATTTCTCTGTGAAAGGTTTTAAGTTTATGGTTAATTGTGAACCACTTAAACATGAGTCGTGTGGTTTAGAATTGCCGTGTTATAGTTTCCATCTTGCTAGGACCTTACAAAGTGCTTGTTCAAAAACATCTCGGGTCTCCTGCCTTTTTCTGAAAACACCTCATTCTGCTTGAGGTGGCTTTAGAAGGGAAGAAACTTGCTGACTTATCTTCTTTAGTTAGTTATGGTTTTCATGTCACATTTGCTCTATATACTAGGTCAGATAAATTTTGCTTGCTTAAATTTCAAATATTCATTCTTTGCTGAAAACATTCATTTAAAGTTTTCATCCAGCAATGTGGTTGGACTTGGATCACATGATAAGGGGAGAACACATTTGGGTGATATAGAAATAGGCAGAAAACCCAAACCATGAAAGCATTTGATGTCCCCACTCCAGAGGAGCTAATACAGAAACCTTAAAGCAACAGAGGCTATCATGAGAAGGGGATCATTAACCAGGGTTAAGATCAGTTAGAGATGAATCAACATGGGTCATAAAACGTGTACATGAAAGCAATGCTAAGAATATTTCTGTATAGCTATGCTCAACTCAACGAGCAAAAACGCTTTGTGTTCCTTACTAGGCTTGTCTCTTTTCTTCAACAAAATTACTGATAAAGCAGAACAGGACCTGCCTGGAACTGAGGTGACAAGAAAGGACAACTGAGAGTTTGTCTTACTTAGTCTGTGACATTCTCATTCAGTATGCTTATATGGAGAAAAAAATTGCTTAATGTTATGATATTTCTATGGTACATTTCAGACTATGGAGCTGTATTACTACTAAATCTGCTTAAATTTTATTAGCTCATTTTCAATTAAACATTTTTCTCTTTTTAAACCTATAGGATTCCTGTGATCATACATTGTTAACAGTATGCTTCAGTCAGGGTAAAAATGCAATATCAAAACAATTGAAGCTGACAGGAAAAGGAACAGTTATAAAACATCAACAGTAGAGAAAAATGCAAACTTCATTCATACATAACACTAATTTTGTGCTTTAGGTACTAGTAATCCCATTTTAGAGATGATAAAACTAAAGTTCAGAGGAACAACCAACTATCCTGCTCTAAATATAGATGCAAACCTCCAATCAGTATGATACCAAAGCCCATAAATTCCCCCAGATTAATTTGAAACATTTCAAAGAGTAAAGAAAATAACAAAATGATCATGTTCGGGGAAATAAAGGTCAGGAACCACAGGACCATCTGGTTATGGTCTTATGAACTCGTGCAGCTTATTAAATAATAATTGAAAAACAATTTATTATTAATCAAAGTCATAACCTTTTTGTTTACAGGATAAAGTCAAACTTATCAGGAACAAGTCCGAAACAAGTCCAAAAACATTAGCAAAAATGTGAAGGTACTCTGATTTGGGGAGGAATTTCCTCAGTTACATGTATGAATTTTTCTTTCTTTGAAAAAGTGACCAGATATTAATTTTACAAAATAGTGAGTTTCATTATGAGATTTTTATACATGTATATACTTTCATATCCCATTACACTCTCTTGTCCCCCTCTACTTCCATGTTTTTTAAATCTTTTTTTTCCTTTATAACACTTTATTTAGTTGTAACTTTTGTATTTGTTTAATTTTAAAATCTTTGCCATCTTCTAGTTTGTAACCCCCTGGTGTAATTGGAAGGCATATAGTAACCGCACAAAAAATCATCAGTTAAATGAATGAGGTCCTCTGAAATAACCTTCTATATAGAGATGACATATTTTTCAAAGCCTCCTGGAAGGGCTGACTCTAACTGTGGTCTCTACTAACATCCTCAGTAATGAAGATGGACTGTCAGCAAGGTATTCCATGTCCCCATCAGGCCACCACTGAGAAAGTTCCAAATTTTTTTTTATTTAAAACATTTTTTTAAAATATATGATTCTTAACGGATTTTTGGAATTTATTTTATGAAATAGGAGAAAGAGCCTTTTTGAACATTTTAGAAATTGAGAAACTTAAAGCAGAACTAACATTTGATAAACGCTTTACTTTTTTGAGTAAATGAATCTTGATTTTTGTGAAATATCATATGACAAATTAATGACAGAAATAGCATTAAAACTTATATCTCCTACCTTTTAGGTTAATAGCTTCATGATTAGTTTGTCCCTTTGCTTCTTTCATAATCTTAATATTGCCTTATATTAAATTCATTTTATTCTTTTACTTATACTTTCATTAATGTTTCCCTAACAGATTTTAGTATAAAATCTAAGGAAAGAAGCCAAATTGGAATAATAAAGAAAGCATATAGCTTACAGAACAACTCCTAGATATTTAATTTGACTCATTTTAAGTTAGTTTAACTTAGATGTCCTTCTCTAATGAATCAAAACATCTTTACTGTTTTGTGGAAGTTGCATAGGAATAAAATTAAAGAAAGCGTGAGAGACTGTGGGTCTTAAACAATTCAGTAATTCGAAGAGAGTTTGCATCAGGCTTATTTGGATCCAGGTATTCTTAGGATATTTTCTTGACTCTTCCTCTCCTTCTGCATTTCCTGATATTACTTTCTTCTGTACAGGTTTGTGCTCAAGCAGGCATCACTCATACAGTTTGGCAGGTGACCAAAAATAATTACTGCATTTAACTGGGTCTTGAAAATAGTGATCCATGTTTTGCTAGACTATATATTGAGGTGAGTCCAGCTAATACTACTCTCATTTTGTCTATTATTCAAAGACAGACAGTTGCAGATGCAGAGGTTACCATGTTTGTCCAAGTGCAACCAGAGGGAAGGTGACACTGTATTAATAGTTCCAAATGAACTATGAGGGGTGGGAAGAAACAATTCTTTAAGACAAGAAAAAATATTGCCAACACAACTTTCCACAGACATTATAAAAGGCCATTTTTGACAAAACCACTACAAAAATGGTTTAAACTATCCCCTAAAACATGAATGGACCATATTTTATATCAAGCCATTGAAACTTATGGTTCAACTCTTTTCTTTATATACTAAATAAAAATTTGGGTGGGGGGGTGAAACTTTTGTGTAGTAATAATGAACACATAGCAAGTGCTTATAATCTGCTTTTCCTATAAGCACTGACTATTCATTGAGAATGAAATAATTCAATTAAAATTAAGATCTGGATCAAAACCTTTGCATCTCTGCCTCCATTTTGCATCTGTCTCCTTTGTTCTGAGTCACTCTTTTTTGTAGTCACCCTGATTTCTAAGAGCAAGTATGATGGGTAAACATCTGAGAAAAGTAGAAGACTTGAATCTACCCCTATTCCCACCCCAGGCAATGTCTTCTCATCAGCACAAGGCCACATGTGACCACTCCTGAGATAATAATGATCAAGCATACCACAGTGTGACCAAGACAAATTAACTATGCATATTTTTTGTCTTGATTTCTGTCCTTTCTTTATATAACCTTGGTACTCATATAAGTACCCCCTAAGTTACGCTAAGGATTCTAGTTCCCTTTATCTTCCTAGTATAGAAGTAGTGATTAAAATTTCTATCCTATTTTAACCATTAGTTTTTCCATTTAGTTTTTTTTATACTTAATTTGGTGTACTTTTAAAAATATTTATTTATTTATTTATTTACCAGACCTGACTTGTTGGGACCCCTGGGGTTGGGCTTCTAGTTTAGGACTCTGATCATATTATGTTGATGATGCTCAGGGTTTTATTATCAAAGCATTTTTTCTCAAGAGCAATACCCAAACATCTTGCTTCTCCCTTCAAGGTCTCCTATCTTTATATTACTATAATGGGTAGCTTAAGGCATGGAAAGACCACTTCTGCAGGTCAAAATTAGTCTGTACATGTGGTTTTTGAACTACTAGCTTCATATTCTGTTTGATGGGTAGGTAACAAGATTATAACCCAACCCTTAAGTCCCTTTGGGAGAAAAGAGAAATAATTTGCATTTTATCATGTACCACCTTGATCTGAACATTTGGGATAGCAAACCCACCTGAATATGATACAAATTACCAGTTCTCCTTAATTTTTAATCTTATTCTTCTGTTCATTTACCTCTATTTATTAATTCCTAAGCAGCTACGCAGCTCCTGGCATTTGATAGGAGTTGAATAAATTGTAGGCACTTCTCTTATGGAAGGGGAAACTGACAAGAAAATCAATGTCTCTAATGCAGAACATTAAGTGCTTTGATGTAAGAGAAAGAAATGGGAAATACCTAATAAAATTTCAAGAAGAGCCACTCAGTATCTGTAGGAGAATATACTGGGAATGATCTGCCACAAGCTTCCTTACTCCTATGCACTATACTGAGTATCACAATTCCAAGGAACTAATTGATCTTTCACTCAAGCAACTTTTCAGAATTATTTTGTGCAGTTGAAAATTCTGGAAATGATAAAACACAGGACAGGAACTCCCCATAGGATCACTGAAGCTGGTCTTGCTCTACAGGAATTATAGCCAGATTTACATTTGACCAAATTGGAGGAAATTCACCCTAAAGATATACCCAGCAATATGAACACACACACACACACACACACACACACACATATCATTGCAATGCTGCATGTAATCTTTTCTATAACCTAACATAAGTAGTAGTTGAAAAGTGATGGTATATCAGTACAATCAAATACTACATTTCTGTAAAATAATAGAATGAGGTAGATGCTTTGCATCAATGCAGAAAGACATCTAGATAACTGAAAAAGTAACAATTAAAGGAATGCAGTTAGGATACTATCTTTGTATGAGAAACAAGAAATCATAGGAATATAGGAATCTGCTCATTTTTTGTTAAATATAAGAAAAAATAACTCATTAAGAAAAATATCTGAGATTTATATTGTTGAAATTGTTTACCTATAAGGGATGAGAAAACAAAGTGAAAAAGAAGATATGTAGGAATTGGGGTGAATAATACTTTTCTGAATATATCTTTAGGAATATGTTATTGTTTTAAATATTCATGAAGGTTTTTGTTTTTAAAGAAAAACTAGGTTGTATAAAAATTTTCAAACTACAAAACTAAATAGATACTGCTGTATGTGGTGGTTCATGTCTATAATCTCACAACTCATGAGACTGGGACTGTAACCAATTCATTTGAAACTGCCCATTTCTCTCCCTTCCTTCCTTTTTCTTTACATGCCTTCCTATCTCACTTTGCTAAAGAGAGGTTCTTCCTTACATTTCAGCTAATTAACTTCAAGTGGTCAAAGTTTATCGTGATAGTCCTGCCTCGATATAACTCATCCTATGGAGACCTGTAATTCCAAAACTCCCCAACTGTGACAGCACTAAAAAAGAAGCATCCAGGACAGAGACATCACCTCACTTTCCAAAGAAATGGAATGAAGGTTGATAGTGGGGAGTATGACAGTGCAGACAGAAACCATATGTACACGGTAAACATGAAAATATAGAAAATGTCCAGAACAATAAACTTACATTGATTATTTTGGAGGAGAATTAAAATGTGGACTAACATCAACTCTCAAGCTTTTTCACAAAATATAAAGGGAAGGAACACTACCAAACTTGTTCCAAAACTGGATAAGGGCACAACAACAAAAAAAAAGAGAATTGCAAGCCAATGTCTTTAATGCACATAACATACAAATCCTCAATAAATACTGGTAAACTGAATTCAAAAGCATATCAAAAAGATCATATACCATGATCAATTCTGTTTCGTTCCAGGAATGCAGGGATGGTTCAACATACACAAATCATGAAATGTAATATAGCATATTAACAGAAGCAAAGATTTTAAAAAAACACATAATCATCTAGATAGATGGAGAAAAAGCCATTGACAAAATTCAATATTCTTTCATGATAAAGGCTCTGATGAAACTAGGAATAGAAAGAACATACCCTGATATAAAAAAGACTATATATGACAAGCCTATAGTCAACATCATACCAAATAGGGAAAAACTGAAACCATTTCCTCTAAAGTAAGGACTCTCTCCACTCTCATTCAACATAATCTTGGAATTCCTAGTAATAGCTATAAAACAGGTAGAAGAAAAAAGAATACAAATAGGAAAGAAAGAAGTCAAATTATCTCTATTTGCAGATGACATGATATTATAACTAAAAGATCCTAAAATATCCACCAGAAAAGTCCTAAATATCATAAATAACCTTCAGCAAAGGAACAAGGAAGCAGGATACAAATCATTTTACAAAACTAAGTAGCCTTTCTACACAGCAACAGTGAACAGACTGACAAAGAATAAATGAAAGAATTCTATTTACAATAGCTTCAGAATATTTAAGGAATAAATATTTAGGAATAAACTTTAAAAAGATGTGAAAGACCTCTACAATGAAAATTTGAAACAATTAAAGAACAAAATCCAAGAAGACAAAGATGAAAGATCTCCCATGCTCATGGATTGGCAAATCAATATTGTGAAAATGGCTATAATCATCAAAACAATGTACATGTTCAATGCAATTCCCATTGAAATCCAGTGGCATTCATGACAGAGACTGATAAATCAACTTTAAAGTTCATTTAGAAGCACAAAAGACCACAAATGTTCTATAAAGAAGAATGCTGGAAGCATCACAATACCTGATTTCAAACTACACTACAGAGACATAGCAATAAAAACCTGCATGATTCTGGCACAAAAACAGACATGAAGGTCAGTGGAACAGAATAGAATATCCAGATATGAATTCAAGCAGCTATGCCGACCTGAATTTTGACACAGGTGCCAAAAACATACAATGGAGAAAAGACAACCTTTTCAACAAATGTTGTTGGGAAAACTGGTTATCTGCATGCAGAAAAGTTAAACTAGATCCAGGTCTCACTATGTACAAATATTGACTCAAAGTAGATTAAGGACCTTAATATAAGAGCTGAAACTTTGAAGATAGTGCAGGAAAGAGCAGGGAATACACTGGAATTGATAGGTGTAGGTAATGACTTCTTCAATAGAGCTCAAAAGGCTCAGCAACTAAAGGAAAATATTTAGAAATGGGGTTTCATGAAATTAAAAATCTACTGCACAACAAAAGAAATGGCCACCAAATTGAAGAGGATGCCCATAAAATGGGAGAAAATATTTGTCAGTTATACATCTGTCAAGGGATTAAAAACCACAATATATAGGTAGCTCAAAAAGCTAAAGTTGAAAAAATCAATGACCCAATGAAGAAATGGGGAAATGAACTGAGTAGAAATTGTTTTGAAGGAAGAAATCCAAATGATAAAAAAACACATGAAGAAATGCTCAATATCCCTGGTCATAAAGGAAATGCAAATCAGAACCAGATTAAAATTCTACCTTCTATTGTTCAAAAGACTATCATCAAAAACACAAAGAACAACAAATATGGTCAAGGATGTGGGGAAAAGGAAACCCTCATACACTGTTGGTGGGACAATAAATGAGTACAGCCATGCTGGAAAAACCATATGGATGCTCCTCAAAGAACAAAAAATAGAACTGCCATATGATTCATCAATTCCACTCCTAGGGACATACCCAAAGGAATGTAAATGAGGTTTCAATAAAGACACCTGCACATTCATGTTTATTGCAGCATTATTTACAAAAGTTAAGCTATGGAAATAACTTCAATACTGCCTCAATACTGATAAATGGATGAAGAAAATGTGGTAGTTTTAGACAATGGAATTTTATTCAGCCATAAAGCAGATGAAATTTTGTCCTTTGCAGGTAAATGGATGGAATTGGAGAACATCATCTTAAGTAAAGTGTGTCAGGTTCAGAAGGCCAAAGGCTGCATATTTTCTTTCAAATATGGAATATAGGCCCAATAAAAATACAAACAATATCTGAAAAACAGTAAAGGGGAGGTCACATGTGAGAGAGGGAGAACAAAAGAAGGAAGTTAAGAAGGTGAATATGGTTGATGTACTTTCCATACAAGGATGAATATAGAATTTTTAAACCTGCTGAAACCACCATAAGAAGGGCACTAAAACAGAAAAAAGAAAAATAGAGAACATGAACCAATTAGGATTATAATACATACATACCTAGAAATTTCATAAGGAAACTGCCTACACAGTTATCTTAAACAAACAAAAAAAAATGTCATTTGTTTTACTTTTTACAAAAATGGAGACCAGGAGAGCTGAACCATTCCTATTTGGGGGGCTGGTACCAGTGGGAGGGAGGAGGACGTGGGGAGAGTGTGTAGGGAGGTGCAGATGGAGAATGATGAAGGGGGTACATTCAAATATGATATATTGTAAGAACTTTAGTAAATGCCAGATTTACCCCAACACAACAAGAAATAGAAATAAAAAAATTATATAAGAAGTTTGTTTACCAATGAAATTTACCTCAAAGAGGGTTTATTTAGCACAAAGAAAAGAATAGGCTTAGGTTTAGAAACAGAGTTATTCTTGCTTAGCAACATATTATACATAAGATTGTCAATAAAATACTTTAGCTATCTGAACTTTATTTTCTTATCTTGAAACTGAGATAATGATACATCTTTGACTTTGCATGGATTAATAAATAAATTGGATGTATGGCACTAGAATTCTGTAAGTTGTAGCAACAATCAAAAATGTTTCCGGTATTAGAACTATGCAGAAGTGATGGGGCACACACAATACTGTGAACATACTAAATATTATTGACACTTAAAATGGTTCTGCTAGAGCATAGAAATTTCGCCTCAACGAAGATATGCGGTAGAAGAAATACATTTTGACCCAACCGCAAAAAAGATGAACTATATATGTGAGAAATGGTGCTGTCATACCCTTTTATTTTAGATTTTGTTTGTCTTTGAGCATCAGTATTAATGAATTGTTTCCAATTGCCTAAGTAAAATGATGAATTTTCTTTCTGTCTTACAACACATTCTAGCTTAGTTTTCTATCACAAAAGTAGAAGATTGCCTGTGCTACAGATTATTTTCTGTGGTGCATGGCACTGAATGTAGGGGCTCACCTGGTCCTTCATATCAATCTGAAGAAACTGCAGGTTGAGTAATGAGCAAGAATGCAAAGCCATTTGTAAAACTGTTCTATTGGAGAGAACATGATTGCATCAGTTGATATTATTAATGCATAAGAAAGAGTCTGGGGAAGAAGGTGACAATGAGAGAGCTGAAGCCTTTCTTCATAAAGCAGAAATGAGAGAGAATGAGACAGTAGGATTCTTAATATACTGCCTGCCTTTAGAAGGCCATGGATGTCAGTTACTAGACCTTTAGTCAGAGGTTCAATTCTAATAGCGACTGATGTGTTCAGCAAGATGACACTTGGTTAGGTGGACCAATAGCTGCTGAACAGCCAACGGGTTATAACACTGTAAATTGTACCAAAGAATCCTATTTTAAAGTTTAGCTCCAGCTTTATGCATTATTTAATCCAGTTATTATATCTGGGCACTAATCAAAAGAGAAATATATGAGAGATAAATAGCTAAATGAAATTTTGAATTTTTATCATTTGCTTGCTGCAGAAGAACCATTTTCAATATATGGCTTAATATTACAATGGAGAGCATGAGAATGGTAATAATGAGGTGATGGTGGCTTATATAACAAACTAAGAAGAATACCTCAAAACCCTGAAGTTCCCACAATATGGTGATTTAAAAAGCCTTGCGTTCTAGATGAGGAAGCAAGTCAGAAATGTTAATTCTCAGTAAAGACTTGAATTCACATCTGCTTCCACCTAAAGAAAATATCTTAATGACACTCCATATATTTATATTAATCGCCATTATCATCCATTAGCTCTCTGCAACTTCTCCGAAGTTAAGCAAAATAACATCATAGTAGCTGGTTTCCACCCATAATTTCCTTTTCCTTAAAGTACAATTTTTGCCCTTTGAATAGTATGAATATGCTTTCTAACTTCTCAAGTATATCTGTGAGAGACACACACAGGTTAGTCCTTGATATTAATCTAGAGACATTGAATCACATTTGTGTTTTGGGGCTGAAATGCTCTAAAATGTATAAAGCTCAATGACATGTTCTTAGATGAAGAAGCTGAGAACAAATGATTCCTTTTCCTGTTCTCAGAACTTAATATTTAACAAATAGCTGCCATATATCAGAACATGACAAAAGGCTGTACATATTTTATTTCAATATTTTAAAAGTACCTCTGACTTGTTAACATTATATCTATTTTAAACGTAAAGCCAGTATTATGGTTTTACTGTTGGACAAAAAAGTCACCAAAAGCATGTAGAAGTATGCAAAATGCTTGTTTTTGATATACCTTCAAAAGATATGTTGGATGGAAGTGGGATAGAAAGTTTCCCTCTAATATTGAACTGCTCCTCATTTTTGAAAACATTTAAAGATGACCTACTCAAATTAAGTAACTTAAAGAGAATGTAAAAAAGTATTATTTTAAAGTCTACAAGT